>NC_054472.1:42828333-43128333 GCF_017639515.1 Carcharodon carcharias | reverse complement strand
CTTCCTAATATGAAGTAACACATTAGTGGGTAGATTCTCTCTTTCTTGTATTCAGTTGTGAATTATACAACATTATATCTATCTTGCTGCACTACTTGAACAACATGTCAAGCCCACTGAATCTGTGAACATCCTGGGCAGAATCGCCCCAGATAAGCACTAAGTATGGGAGAGGGCGGGTAAAACATTGTTTTACCCACCGGCCGCAATTGCGGGTTTTCACGCTGTATTGTCCCAAACCGCCGAGATACTTGTGCATTCCTGGGAAACACGCCATTTCCATGGCAGGCCTGCCACGCTATCACCTCGCAACTTCATCAGGCCGGGCACCGTATTTAAAGTCCAGCCACGCTCAGTGCTTCCACCCCAGGACTGCAGCAAAGAAGATTTGGCCCTGAAAGGCAAGAAGACTGCAGTCCTCAAGCGCCTTTTGGATGCTGTGGAGGCCCGCTGTGATGTCTTCTAGCCTTGCTCTGGCCACTACCTGCATTGGATAGCCAAACTCTTCTGTGCAGCATTGGCACTGATCACCACTGCCATCGTCTACCAAGCCAGAGTGGTAATGTTACTGTCCCTCCTGTGATGTCCTCTACCCTCACTCTGGCCACAGGAGGGGCAGCAACATTACCACTCTGGTTTGGTAGGCCATGGCAGTGGTGATCTTTGCCAATGCTGCATAGAAGAGTTTGGCCATCAAATGCAGATAGAGGATGAATGATCTCAAGGGACATCACCACCCATTTTCACACACACCCTCCCATCTCTATCTGGCCTCATCTCCTCTGGAGACTGCCTCCTCAGCCCTCACCACAGATCAACATGGGCCCCCACACACACCCTGGGATACTCCCCTTCCCCAGCACAGTCCTCATCCTGCAGCTTCTTCCCTTGCCTGAGGCCACTCCCCCCCTGCCCCCCCCCCCCCCTCACTTTTACAAGCAAGCCCTAGCCCTGTAGTCATTGAAAAACCACCCATATATGGCTGACCTGGTAGGTCAGAGACTTACTGTGAGGTCCCCTAAAAGTGATATGGTGCTGTCTGTGAGGCCTGGTGCTGATAACTGCAAGTGCTGACCGAATTAAGGTAGGCAAACAAACCATGAAGTCCCAAGCGGAGTGCAGCCTACCAGGTGCAAATTGCTTATGTGGTTATCCTGGGATGTGTGTGGGGGCACATGTTGATCTGTGCAAGTAGCCTCAAGATGGTGAGTTCTTTAATGTGGGTGGATGATCCAGCGGGGAGGGATGAGTCTGGTGGGCTGGCCTATTACTGTGAGGCTCCTGACATCCAATGACAGGGAATGTAGCCCACCATCGACGATCGCAAACAGGTTTCATGCCATCCTAAAACCGACCGCACCGTATTGTCTGCACATACCCAATGCCAGCAGGCACAGAAAATCCTAGCCCCAATGTATGATTTCAGATGCTTGGTTAAATACACTCTTTCAACATAATGACTGATGGTAGCTGACCGAGAAGGAGGTGGAAAACCCAAAATATCCCAAGATCCCAAGGGTCTGCAGTGTGGGATCACTGATCTACTTTCCCTCGCTTAGATTACTATCATTTAAGTACTCCCAGGTAACCACAATTCTTTATTCTTGATCCCATGGGATGGATTTGACATGGATTTGCTCACTCCTTGAAGGCAGAGAGCTGCCTCAGGAAGCTGAAGATCTGAAACATCAAAAATAAAGGTTTCAAAAACTGAAAAAAAGTGTCCATGCATCATAATCAGTCACCTGAAAATTTAGCCAATGAAAATGCTGTCCACAGAGATTTATTTATATTTCATTTCATCACGGAAATCTCATCCCATCCATGGATGATGTTTGATGAGAAATGCAAAGGCCGCCTGGCCAATTCACCCGTCCACCAACTGTAAGATTGGATGAGTTATGTAAAATGATAGACAATTGCGCCGTTAATGGGCTTAATTGCCCTCTTAATTGTCGGCGGGTGGGCTTCCGACATTTGCGCACACCTGCCGACTGAAATATTGCGTGAGCGCAGGATGACATCAGGACACTTGCCCAACGTCATCTCTGCGATTTCACACCCGATTGGGGCAGGCACATTCCTGCCCAATCAGCATAAAATTCAGACTCATGTTTTCTATACTCCCTCTTTAAAGGATTTAAAGGGAGACTTCAACTATAGAAATTACTAATTAAAAAGTAAGCAAAGCTTTTTGTTTTTAATGCCAGTACATTGTTTTATGGCGATGGATGTGAGATATTGAGGTTTCTTGCACTCAGACCTTTCTCACTTGAGCATTTTCCTATTTACAAAATGAATGATAGTTGCCGGGTTATATCATTTATATCTAAATGTAAATCGGCCGAGAATAAAACTTACATTTCAGGTATAAATGAAAGTTCATTTTTGTAATTTGCACTTGCTAATTTACATGCTCTCCTTGTGACTAGTAAAATAGGACTAAAAATTAGCATAAAATTTGCCACAGCTTGCTTAGCAACACAATATAACTTACTTTGACACCCTCAAATAGCAGCAGTGGATTGTTTAAACAGATAGTGATGATTCATGCAAAAGCTTTCTAGCTCAACAGATAGCACCATCTACAGTCAAGTACCTCATGGTGCTTGATCCAGCAATTGCTTTTATAGTGACTACTGGGCAAAAAATGAATGGAGGAACATTATTGTACTTGGGGCATGCGATACAAAGTGAAAATGTCCATCTGTTTCAATTCTGCTCTTTATTTGTTAATCTATTCATTATAAAAACGTCAAATGTTTTGCTGCATAAATGATTGTGCTGTCCATCACCTTACATTTAAGCATTGCTGGGCATTTTGACATCATCTTGGTGAGGACGAGGTCTAATTCTAATACGACATTTTTCTTGCAAATAGGCTTTTTCTGGGGTGATGTATTGTGCCAACAGTGCTAGATGTGCATTGCAGTGGAACGTGGAGTTCAGCCGTTCTTCTAAGTGTTGGGAAGTAAATCATTATTATGTACTTCCAAACTTCAATACAGGCTTTTAAGTAATTGAGTCATAAAGTCATTAACGCTGGTTCAAGTCCATGGATAAAACACTTAATGTGTAATAAATGAGGCATGGTCCCTCAGACTATACAAATCTGTTTATTGAAAGGAAGGGTGGTGGCATAGAGGGACTGGTCTAAAAATTCATTCTTCCGTGCTAACCTGTTGATGAATCCCATGTGTCAATAAGAGTTTTCATTTGTCTTTGATAGAATTGGAGTCTTTTTTGGTCTCTTTGTGTTAGTCAGAAAAATACTTTGAGGGACATAGGGTAGATAGGAAGGAATTTTTCCCCTTGGTGGAGGGATAAATAACCAGGGGGCATAGATTTAAGGTAAGGGGATGGAGGTTTAGAGGGGATGTGAGGAAGAATTTTTTCACTCAGAGGATGGTGGGAATCTGGAACTCACTGCCTGAAAGGGTGGTAGAGGCAGAAACCTTCATAACATTTAAGAAGTATTTGGATGTGCACTTGTGATTCCATGGCATACAAGGCTATGGGCCTAGTGCTGGAAAATGGGATCAGAATAGTTAGGTACTTGTTTGACTCGATGGGCCAAACGGCCTTTTTCTGTGCTGTAGACCTCTGTGGCTCTATGACTTTAACTTCCTCCATTATTCTCCCGGAAGGGCATTTTCCTAGTATGTGTAAGGTTCCAGTCCAGGAATCAATACCTGCATCCCAAGGAAAGAAGGTGATCGACCTGACTACAACGTTAATGAGGATGTGATTGTGTAAGCTCTAAAGAGAGTATTACAGAAATGTGGTTGCAAAGTGACCAAGGCTGGGAACTGATTATTCAAGGATATATGACATTTCAGAAGGACAGGAGGGGAAAAAAATGCATGTGAGGTAAATCTGTTAATAAAGGATGAGATCAGTACAGTTGTAAGAAATGATATTGGTTCAGACGATCAGTTTGTAGAATTAGCCTAGGTGGAGATAAGAAATAGCAAAGGTTTGATCAGGGATAGTCAGCATGGCTTTGTCAGAGGAAGGTCATGCCTAGCAAATTTGATTGAGTTTTTTGAGGAGGTGACCAGGTGTGTAAATGAGGGTAGTACAGTTGATGTAGTTTATATGGATTTCAGCAAAGCCTTTGACAAGGTCCCACATGGGAGACTTATAAAGGAGGCAAATGCTCATGGGATACAGGGTAATTTTATAAGATAGATTCAAAATTGGCTTAGTTGTAGGAGACAGAGGGTGATGACAGAAGGCTGCTTTAGTGACTGGAAGCCAGTGTCCAGTGGCATACCACAGGGAGCTGTGCTGGTCCCCAATTATTCATTTAAATAAATGACATAGGTGACTATGTGGGGGGTAGGATTAGTAAGTTTGCGGATGACACAAAGATTGGCCAGGTGGTTAACAGTGAGGTTGAGTGTCTTGGGCTACAGGAAGATATCGACAGGATGGTCAAATGGGCAGATAAGTGGCAGATGGAATTTAACCCTGAAAAGTGTGAGGTGAGACACTTTGGAAGGAGTACTTTGACAAGGAAGTATTCAGTGAACGGCATGGCACTAGGATGTTTTGAGGAACAAAGGGACCTTGGCGTGTGTGTCCATAGATCTCTGAAGGCGGGGGGGGGGGGGGGGGGGGGGGGGGGCATGTTAGTGGTGTGATGAAAAAGTCATATGGGACACTTGCCCTTATCAATCCAGGCTTAGATTACAAAAGTAGGGAGGCCATGTTGGAGTTGTATAGAACCTTGGTGAGGCCACAGCTGGAGTACTGTGTGTAGTTCTGGTCACCATATTATAGGAAGGATGTAATTGCACTGGAGGGAATGCTGAGGAGATTCACCAGGATGTTGCCTGGGATGAAACATTTAAGTTATGAAGAGAGGTTGGATACCCTCTTTGATTGTTTTTGTTGGGACAGAGAAGACTGAGGGGCAACCTGATCGAGGTGTACAAGATTGTGAGGGGCATGGGCAGGGTGGATAGGGAGCAGCTGTCCTCTTTAGTTGAAGGGTCTGTCATGAGAGGACACAATTTCAAGGTGAGGGGCAGGAGGTTTAGGGGGGATGTGAGGAAAAGCTTTTTTACCCAGAGGGTGGTGACGGTCTGGAATGCACTGCCTGGGAGGGTGGTGGAGGCGGGTGGCCTCACATCCCTTAAAAAGTACCTGGATGAGCACTTGGCATGTCATAACATTCAAGGCTATGGGCCAAGTGCTGGTAAATGGGATTAGGTAGGTAGGTCAGGTGTTTCTCACGTGTCGGTGCAGACTCAATGGGCCAAAGGGCCTTTTCTGCACTGTGTGATTCTGTGATTCTGTGAAGTAAAGAAGTCACTGGTGGGAGTAGCTGCACAGTAGAACAGAGTATACATCAAAAAATAATGGGGGCTTGCAAGAAAAGTACTTAAATAATCATGGTGACTTAATATTCACATTATTTGGACAAATCAAATTGGCAAAGGTAATCTGGAGGTTATATAGGGTATGTTCAGGACAGTTTCTTGGAACAATATCTTCTAGATTCTAAAAGGTAACAGACTATTTTTAACCTAGTAATGCGTAATGGGACAGGATTAATTAAAGACATCATAGTAAAGGATCCTCTAGGCAAGAGCCATCATAACATGATGGAATTTCACATTCAGTGCAAGAGTGAAAAATATGGGCCCATAACTTGTATGATAAACTTAAATAAAGGCAATTGCAGGAATATGAAGCCAAAGTTAGCTAAAGTGGACTGAATAAATAGGTTAAAATGTAAGACAGTAGAGAAGCAGTGGCAGACATTTAAGGAGATTGTTTATAACTTTCAACAAAGATATATTCCATTGAGGAAGAAAGTCTCTACCAGAAGGATGAACCATCTGTGGCTAACTAGGGAAGTTAAAGGTGGTATCAAATTGAAAGGAAAGAAAAGGTGTACAATGCTGTAAAGATTAGTGGTAGGCCAGGCTATTGGGAAAGTTTTAGAAACCTGCAAAGGATGATCAAAAAGAGAGAGAGAAATTGGAGTACGAGAGAAAACTAGCAAGAAATATAAAAAGACAGTAAAGGCTTCTACTATTATAAATAAAGGAAAAAAGTAGCTAAAGTGAGCTTTGGCTTCATAGAGGGTGAGACTGGGGAATAATGGGAATGAGGAAACGTCAGAAGCTTTGAACATGAATTTTGTATCCTTCATCACAGTAAAGACACAAAAAAGCATCCCAAGGATAGCCTCACTATCAATAGAGAAAAAGTAATGGGACTGATGGTTGATAAGTCCCCTAGATCCAATGACCTGCAATCCTGAAGGAAGTGGCTGCAGAGATAGTGGATGCACTGGTTATTTATAATCTTTCAAAATTCCCCAGATTTTGGAAAGGCTCCAGAGGATTGGAAAACTTCAAATGTAACACCTCTGTTTAAGAAAGGAGGGAGACAGAAAGTAGAAAACTATACATCAGTTAAGTCTGTCATTGCAAAAATGATAGAATCTATTATTAAAGAGGTTGTAGCTGAACATTTAGAAAATCATAATGCAGTCAAGAAGAGTCAACGTGGTTTTGTGAAAGGGAAATTGTGTTTATTAGACTTTTTTGAGGATGTAACAAGCAGGGTGGATAAAGGGGGACCAGTATGTGTAGTGTATTTGGATTACCAAATGGCATTTAATAAGGTGCCATCTAAAAGGATACTGCACAAAATGTAAGAGCTCATGATGTTGAGGGTCACATATTAGCTTGGATAGATGACTAGCTAACTAACAGGAAAAAGAGAGTTAGGATAAATGGGTCATTTTCAGGGTGGCATACTGTAACTAGTGGAGTACCGCAGGGGTCAGTTCTAGAGCATGAACTATTTACGATCTATACTAATGACTTGGATAAACAGACCAATTGTAATGTAGCCAAATTTGCTGACAACACGAAGACAGGTAGGAAAGCAAGTTGCGAGGAGGATACAAAGAGTCTGCAAAGTGAGAGGAAAAATAGCAGGTGGAGCATGTAGGGAAATGTGAGGTTGTCCACTTTGACAGGAAGAATAAAAAAGCAGAGTATTATTTAAATGGAGAGAGGCTGCAGAATACAGAGGCTACACAGGGTCCTGGGTGTCCTTGTAAATGAATCACAAAAAGTTGGCGTGCAGGTACAGCAAGCAATTAGGAAGGCAAATGGAATGTTGGCCTTTATTGTAAGGGGGATGGACTATAAAAGTAAGGAAGCCATGCTACAACTGTATAAGCCATTGATGAGACCACAATGGTGAGTATTGTGTACGGTTTTGGTCATCTTACTTAAGGAGTATATTTTCTTTGGAAGCAATTCAGAGAAGGTTCACTAGGCTGATTCCTGGGATGCTGGGTTTGTCAGTTGAGGGAAGGTTGAGCAGGTTGGGCCTTTACACATTGGAGTTTAGAAGAATGAGAGGTGATTTTCTTGAAACATAAAAGATTCTGAGAGGGCTAGACAGGGTAGATGCTGAGAGGATGTTTCCTTCATGGGTGAATCTAGAACGAGGGAGCACAGTTTAAAAAAATAAAGGGTTTTCCATTTAAAACAGATGAGGAGGATTCTGTTGAAGGGTCATTCGGACTTGAAACGTTAACTGTGTCCCTCTCTGCAGATGCTGTCAGACCTGCTGAGTTTTTCCAGGTATTTTTGTTTTTGTTTTGGATTTCCAGCATCCACAGTTTTTTGCTTTTATCTTAGATGAGGAGGATTGTTGTATTTCTCAGTCAGAATGTGGAGTCCTCTTGCCCAGAGAGCAGTGGAGGCTGGGTCATTGAATATATTCAAGGCTGAGTTAGACAGATTTGGATTGACCAGGTGGTCAAGGGTTCTGAGGGGCAGGCAGGAAAGTGGAGTTAAGGTCACAGTCAAATCAGCCATGATCTTAGTGAATGGCAGAGCAGGCTCAATGGCCTACACTCACTCTCATTTCTTGTTATATTCTTACAAACATTGTCAATTACAAGGTATTTGAAAAACTGGCTATTCAAAGTTGTTAAATTGCCAGCTATCTAAGAAATTATTCTTAAGTAATGTCACCAATTTATTATCTCAAACTCTGGTTACCACTATAATTAATACTCAGCATCCTTGAGTGTTGATTAACAGTGTTATAATGAATTGCATGTCTAACCTTTGCTACACGTTTTCCTAAGTAACTCTATTCATCAGTGATTTAACCTTTAAGTTGTGATTTATAATCAATAAATATTGTTTTATAAAGGCAAAGTACTGCGGATGCTGGAAATCTGAAACAAAAACAAAAAATGCTGGAAAAACTCAGCAGGTCTGACAGCATCCATGGAGAGAAAGACAGAGTTAACGTTTCGAGTCTGTATGACTTCTTCAGAGCTAGAACAAAATATTGTTTTATGTCTGTCTTTGTTCTTGTTGGTTTGGCAAGAAGACATTAATTCACTCACTTGGCAGCTTGAAGGCAACTTGCTCAAGGATCAGTAAATTAATTTCATTTTGATCCTAAATAGTTGGTGTAAGATGATTCAACAAGCTGACTTGGGCATCATTCACTCCTAGAGCTAGGGTGGGTGATAAAGCCCCAGACGGTTCCTTAAGTTGAAAGAGGGAATTCAATTTTCCTCAGCATTTATTTGTCAGGATGATAAAGCTCAACTTGTTTCCAAAATTAGTTCAGAAATACATGAGATTTTCCAATTCTTCAATTGCTTGATATCCTGCTCTGTGTTGTTTCCATAACAAAGCCTGTTTTTACATAAAAGCAAAAAACTGCGGATGCTGGAAATCCAAAACAAAAACAAAAATAAAAATACCCGGAAAAACTCAGCAGGTCTGGCAGCATCTGCCGAGAGGAACACTGTTAACGTTTAGAGTCCGTATGACTCTTCAACAGAACTAAGGAAAAATAGAAGAGAGGTGAAATATCATTTCATTTTTATTTTTGTTTTTGTCTCTTTCTACATACGCAGGTTATTAGCTTTACTACCAAGAATATAACCTAGAAACAGTAGAGTTAGAGGTGGGGTTAGGTACAAATGCTCCACTAGATGCCAGCTCGGTATGTTTTTTATTCTTTCGTGGGTGGTGGGCTTCTCTGGTAAGGTGAACATTTGTTGCCCAACCCTAACTGTCCTTGAACTGAGTGGCCTACTAGACCAAAACGTTTATCTCCACTTGCTCTGATTTGTGGCTCAAGCCCATAGAGCTTCCTGATTCAGAGGTGGGAATTCCAACTCGCTCACATATATTTAATTAAAGAATGAATGAAAGAAAGAATGAAAATATCACATTGGGGACGTAATTAATTGGAAATTAACTTTTGTTAATTTTACTTCTCAGAAAAAAAGTTTTCCAGATAATTTTTCACTGATGCTTCAATAAGTACTGCTAAAACATTCAACTGGGCTTACAAGATTTCAGTATTTAAAAAATATTATAAGATGCTCTGCAGTTTTTGAAAATATTTTTAGAATTTAAGTTTACTGCACCTAATATGGAAAAGCTTTTAAAAACTAGAATGATTGCAGCCCAGAAAGGAATTTAAAGCTTTTGGCCTTTGACTTCAGAAAAAATGTGTAATGCAGTCTGAAAGTTTAACCTCTGTGAGGTACAAAAAGTACAAAAGTAATAATTTTAGCGTTAATTAATGAAAATCTTAAATTGTGAGTATAGTCTGCCTTCAGAGCCCATAGACCCTTGCTGCCCTCTGGTGGATTTAAAATTTAATGCAACTAGTAGGAATACCTTAAAGCTAAAACTGACATTTGGCTTTTATTCTTTTGTACATTAATCAACAGAAATTATTTTAATGAAGTGGAAGATTTTTATTTTTGAACATTGTAGATTGATATTTTTGCACTTTGGAAGCTGTCATTGGTAGAGACGCAACACTCTTCATTTCCACGTCCACTGCAATAGTCAGTTATAGCAGGCCAGAGACAATAGCTCCCTTTACTCTGTCCCAATCATTTGTCATGATACCAATCTCCAAACCAACTGCAGTGCACCTGTGAAACAGTTTTCTATTTCCCATAAAATGGTACCTTATAGTTCCTTTGCAACTTTGATTATATTGATAATGTTGATTACAACACACACGCACACACCATGCGCGCACAAAAATACCACAATGGGAATATATTTTGCAACATAGCCAAAAATACAAGAGACAGGAGCAGGAGTAGATCACATGGCCCTGCAAGCCTGCTCCACCATTCAATAGGATCATTGATAATCTTGGGCTTTAACTCCATTTTCCTGCTCGTTCCCTTAATTCCCTGATGGATCAAAAATCTGTCTATCCCAGCCTTAAATGTAGTCAGTGATGGAGCATCCACAACCCTCTGGGGTAGAGAATTCAAAAGATTCACAACCCTTTGAGTGAAGTAATTTCTCCTCATCTCAGTCCTAAATGATCGGCCCCTTATCCTGAGACCGTTCTCTCATGTTTTAGATTCCCCGACCAGTGGAAACAAATCTCTCAGCATCTACTCTATCAAGCCCCTTCAGAATTTTGTAGGTTTCAATGAGATTGCATCTCACTCTTTTAAACTCTGGAGAATTTAAGCCCAATTTACTTAGCCTATCATCATAGGACCACCCCCTCTCCCCAGGGACCAATCTAGTGAACCTTCACTTTCAATGCAAATATATTGTTTCTTAAATGTGGAGACCAAAGCTGCACACAGTATTCCAGGTGTGGTCTCACCAAGACCCTGTACAATTGCAGCAAGACTCCAGTCCGAGCAACATGGCGTAGAGGGTAACATATTAGCATGGCTGGAAAATTGGTTAGCTACCAGGAAGCAGAGAGTAAGGATAAATGGGTCATTTTTGAGTTGGCAAGATGTAACAAGTGGAGTGCCACAGGGATCAGTGCTGGGGCCTCAACTATTTACAAATTATATCAATGACTTGGATGAAGGAACCAAGTGTATGGTTGCTAAATTTGCTGATGACGCAGAGAAAGGTCGGAAAGTAAATTGTGAAGAGGACATTAAGGTTCTGCAAAGTGACCTGGATAGGTGGCAGATGGCGCATAATGTGGGAAAATATAAACTTGTCTACTTTGGCAGTAAGAATAGAAAAGCGGCATATTATTTAAATGGAGAGAGATTGCAGAATTCTGAGCTACACAGGGATCTGGATGCCCTGGTAAATGAATCAGGGAAAGTTAGTATACAGGTACAGCAAGTGATTAGGGAGGCAAATGGAATATTGTTGTACATTGCAAGGGGAATGGAAGGTAAAAGTAACGATGTTTTGCTACATTTGTACAGGGTGTTGGTGAGACCACATCTAGAGTACTGTGTACATTTTTGGTCTCCTTATGTAAGAAAGGATATAAATGCATTTGAAGCAGTTCAGAGAAGGTTCACGTGACTGATACCTGGGATGGGGGGGTTATCTTATGAGGAAAGATTGGACAGGCTGGGCCTGTTTCCATTGGAGTTTAGAAGATTGAAAGGCGATCTTATTGAAACATATAAGATCTTGTGGGGACTTGACAGAAAACTAGAATTGGGGGACACTGTTTAAAAATAAGGCAACTCCCCTTTAAGATGGAGATGAGAAGAATTTTTTTCTTTCAGAGGAAACTCTCCTCCCTAGCGACCGGTGGAGGCAGGATCAGTAAGTATTTTTAAGGCAGAGGTAGATGGACTAATGACTAACAACAGAGTCAAAGGTTATTGGAGCGTGGAGTTGAGGCCACAGTCAGATCAGCCATGACCTTATTGAATGGCAGTTCAGGTTTGAGGGGCTGAATGACCTACTCCTACTCCTAATTTGTGTATTCATATTATGGAGATATGGTTACAAGGTGACCAAGTTTGGTCACTAAATATTCCAGGGTAGACAACATTTCAAAAAGACAGTCAGACTGGAAAAGGAAGAAGGGTAGCTCTGTTAGTAAAGGAGGACCTGAGAACATTAGTGACAAAGGATCTTGGCTCAGAAGAGCAGGAAGCAATTCGGATGGCAATTAAAGTAGCAAGAGTTAGGAAATGCTGGTGGGAGTAGTTTATAGCCCTCTAATAGTAGTTATACCATTGGACATAGCATTAAACTAGAAATTATTGGAGCATGTAGCAAAGTCATGTAATAATTGTTGGTGAGTCTAATCTTCATATAGACTGGGCCAATCAAATTGGCAGGATGAGTTTATAAAATGTGTTTGTGACAATTCCCTATCTCAGTGAAAACGGAGGTTAAAAAAAAAGCTAGTGTCATTGCACCAACTCTCTTCTCCATTTTCCTCATTACAATATTGCACCTCACCTCCATAAATTACCCAGAGGCATGGAGATCTACAAAACAGGTGGGAAGCTGTTCAACTTACACCACCTTCAATCCAAAACCAAAATCACTCTAACCTCAATCATTGAGCTCCAGTATGTAAATGGCGTTTGTGCATTCACTCAGAAATGAGCTTAAAGTCATTGTTGACTCCTTCTACATAGCATATGAGAAAATGGACCTTGTGCCAAGCACCCAGAAAGCTAAGGTCCTCTTCCAACCAGCTCCCACAGCAGAATTCTATGCTTGCCGAAATAAATTGACTACATCCTAGTCTGGCAGTGCCTCGATTTTAAAATATTCATCTTAGTTTTTGAATATTCCATAGCCTGGCCCCTATCCATCTCTGTAACAGCCCGACAATCTTGACAGTGTTATAGGCTTTCGTGAGATCTAAAAAGGCCAAGTGCGGCAGTGCTGCTCCTTGAACATTTTTGCATTTGCCATGAGTTTAGATCATGTCTATGTTGCCTCTTGATGGGTGAAAAGCACACCGTGACTCTAAAAGGAATTCCTTGGCCACTGGTGTGTAAAGAGGATCCTTGCAATGACCTTCTCTGTGACAGACAACAGGGAGACTCTTCTGTAGTTACTGCAATTAGACTTGTCTCCCTTCTTGAATATACTCACGATCACAGCTTCTCTGAGATCCCCCGGTGGGCAGGCCTTTATTTCAAGATACAAGAATAAAGAAGACTTGCTATAATTTTACAGGGTTTTTGGTGAGACCACCATGTGCAGTTTTGGTCTCCATATTTACGGAAGGATATACTTGCATTGGAGGCAGTAATGCAAAGGTTCACTAGATTGGTCGCTTGGGTGAGAGGGTTGTCCTCATGAGAGGCTGAATAAACTGGGTCTGTATTCTGTGAAATTTAGAAGAGTGAGAGATGATTTCATGGAAAAATACAAGGCCCTGAAGGGGCTTGACAGGGTTGATACTGAGACAATGGGCGGAATCAGCCCAGATTTACACTGAATGTAGTAGCGGGCATGAAAAAAAGATGTTTTACCTGCAGGCCACAATGGCAGGATTTTGTACCTTATCGTCCCCTTCCCACCTCATAAATTTTGGAGTCACGGGAAGCATGCTGGACTGCTGGCCCGCCATGCCATTGCCTTGCTGCTTCCTCACACCGGGATCCATATTTAAACTGCAGCCGCCCACAATGCTTGCAGCCCAGGACTGCTCTGTTGAAAACATAGCCCCAAAAGCTAGGAAGAATACAGCACCCTGATTCAGTGACGCAATCCTATGACACCTTCTGAACACTGCGAAGTCCCCCCCCCCCCCACCCACTTTGGTTTGGGAGGTTGTGGTCAGTGCCAATGCTGCACACAAGAGGTCGGCCATCCAATGCAGAAAACAGATGAATGATCTCATCTGTGATGCAAGGGTAAGGCAACCATCTCATCAATCTCCACTCACCCATTCACAAGCCAATCACACATTCACTGGCATCTCACTCACTGCCAGCTCAAGGGACATCACCAATCAATCTCTCACACAAACCCCCTCATATCTCCATCTGGCCTCATCCCCGCTGGAGACTGCCTCTTCATCTGGTCCATGGCTCCACTCAGCACACACACATGCCTAGTATCCTCTTCATTTGGCCTGGCATGCGCCCTGCTCACACTCTCTCCATCTGTCTTTATGCAGGACAAGATCGCACACAATCACTGGGAGGGGTCCCAGACGGTGGTGTGGAGTGCCGGACATCAATGTCCGCACTTAGTTCAAGAGTCAAGCGTTGGAGCTGGCCCGAGAGGAAGTGACTGTGCCTGCGGCGACGGTGATATCGGAGCCGAGCATCCATGTTAGGATCCTGCACCATATGGTCCCTCTCTCAACGCTAGCCTGAGTCCACTGTTCTATGTTCAAGCACTAATAATCTCCACTTTCTCTCCTGAGCACAATTGACATGTTGCCCTCAGACAACCTTGATCCTGGCCCCAATGCCAACAGCACTTTGGATGAGGACTCTGAGGGCAGCACCATTGAAGACTTGTCACGGCCTTCAGCCATACCCTCCACCAGTGCACTGATACACACTTCAGTGGAAACTAGATGTAAAGTCTCAGGATCATCATCTGGTGAGCACACCACACAATCTGTTCCACAGCAGGCAGAGGCAGGGACATTCGAGAGTGCCGGCACTCAGACAACTGCTGGAGGCAAGAAATCTGCTGAGTCGGAGTCAGATGGAACCTCTGGACTCGGTCCTCAATCAGTTGTTGGAGCTGCAGTGACAAGCACAGGAACAGCAGGAAGGGATGTCTGATGCACTCAGATTGCACGATGGAAGAGTCTGTCTGGCTTCCGCCCAAGGTGATAGCGCCAGCATGCTGCGCATCGAGTTCAACGCTGGCAGGATGGTGGCCGCCATGGAGACCTTGGTCCAAGACCTTGGTTCCTGAATTGTTACATGGACTAAATTCCATTACTGACACCATAGTTAGCCTCCAACAGTGTCAACGCAAGAAGGGTATGGGGCAGTTTGATCTCATTCCAGCTTCCCTTTCTCCTCAAGGAGTCAGTCAGGGGATATTGGGCACCAATAGGGAGGAGGACAAGCAGCTCGACACCCCGGGGCCTTCCGCCCAGGTGACTCTGGGAATGTCTGGCTGATCCAAATGCCCTCTTCCTGTGGCCCCCATAGTTCCACAGGCTAAGGAGTCCTGGTCCACAGCAGGACACCCAAAGCAGGCTGGGGCCCTCCAGGTATCAGCCCTGCTGAGGACGCCTGCCAAGGTCATCACAGACAGGGCGTAGCAGTCAGTAGGCTGCCTCCACCTCCCCTGTGGATGTCGGGGGAGCACCAAGAAGGTTAAGAAGATTTGTGCACAGCCTGGGCACGGTGTTAATCACTTGTACATAATGTTCACTATTGTAAATAAACTCCCAAGAATGTCTCTTTGCCTTTGGTCCCTTGTTATGTTCAGCAGTATTTGTGTCACTCAGATGTGAAACCTTGGTTCCTGTACAACATAAAGGTGGGTGTCTCAGTCCAGGGCCTCTTCCCTGTGCAGTGTGTAACCTTCAGACCAAAGTGATGGTCAGGCTTCACACTCACTGGACACATTAGTGATAGCTGCACCTTGATGGTACTTGCCATTGCTGCCAGAATGTTGTGGGCAGGCGTCACAGAGTTCCCTCATTCTCTCTGTGTGCTCTCAGCACCTTTGAGGTGGGTCTGGCCCCCATCCCTTCAGCATCTGTGCTCTGTGATCCTGTGCTCCTGAAGGGGTCAGGTGCCCTCTTCCTGTGGGTGACAAAGCATCTGGTGCATTTAAAGTTTCATGGCTGCGTCTCCATGATATGACCCTGATCACAGAGACCAAACGAGATGCCCTCAGCCAGACAGGAGTCAGACATTCTCAGAGGCTATGGAGTGTCCTCAGTGCATGTCGTCGTCGTCCTCCTGCAAACCTAATGACTATGCTGTGTCTCCATACTATGAACCTGAGCATTGAGGATTCATGCATTGCCATCAGCCACACAAGAGTCAAACATTCACAGATTTGAGGTGAGGATGTCAGGACTGTCCACACTGCATCTCGTCATCATCTTCCATGAATCCTGCGGCTGTGAGGGCCTCCTGAGAACACCTGCCTCGTCTGGCCAGTGTGATGGTCTCATCACCTTACCTTTTAGGACCTTATCACTGACATCCCCTTCGACGTCCTCCTCATCAGAGGAGACGTGCAACTCTTTCATCACCTCCTCAGCCAGGTCCTCTCCCTGTTGCAGCACCAGCTTGTGGAGCACGCAGCAAGCTCCAGTGATTCACAACACCTCCTGGGGACTGTATTGCACTGCTCCACTGGACCTGTTGAGGCACGTGGAACCTAGTTTTCAAGATCCCTCACATTTGCCCCACCAAAGCCTTGGTCAGGGCATGGCCCAGTTATACCGTCACTCCGCTGCAGTCTGAGGCCGCCATACAGGTGTCATCAGCCATGTTTTCTGTGAGTAGCCCTTGTGCCTGAGGAGCTAACTCTGCAGCCTCTCTGGACCCTGGAAGATGTCAAGAATCTGAGACTTGCTAAGGATGTAGGAGTTGTGGGCGCTCCCTGCGAATTGTAGGATGTGTTTGTGATGGTCGCACACCAGCTGAACATTCAGCAAGTGGAAGCTCTTGAGGTTGACATAGTTGACTGCTTGTTGCCATGGCAATCTAAGCACCACATGAGTGCAGTCGATGGCACCCTCAACTGTGGGAACCCTGAGACCTGTGCAAATCTCAGCGCTCTTGCTTCCTGGCTTTCCTGATCCCGGTTGAAATGCACAAAGTTCTGTGCCTTTGTGAAGATGACATCTGTGACTTCCTGAATACAATTGTGTCGAGGCTTGCGAGATCCCACACAGATCACTTGTGGAGCCCTGAAAGGAGCCACTGGCATAAAACATGAGTGCCGTGGTCACTTTCACGGCCACTGGCAGTGAATGCCCTCCGTGTGTTCATGGCACCAAACCCTGCAGCAGGTGGCATTTGTGGCTGATTAGTTCCCCAGACATATGCAGTCTTCAGTGACACCGGTTCTCAGTCAGCTGCAGGAATGACAAGCACCGTCTTTGGACCCTGGGTCTAGCGAAGCACCTACGAGCAACAGCTCACTGTAGGTCTTCAGCTGCATGAGCAGGAGGCCAATCTTGAGGGAGGAGCTCCTCCCTTTGCCGAGCCAGGCGCCTCTGCCACTCTCTTCTTCTTCTCTGCTCCCTGTAAGCCATGAGGCATACCCCTAACTCACTAGGCTCCATAATCCTGACGTTCTCCTCCTGCAGGATCAAAGAGAGAGGCACATGGGTTAGCATGGATGTCTTAAGAATCTCTGTTGATTAAGTATGTTCACCTTCACACATGCAGCAGAATGCTGGCCACCACTTGGATGGCCAGTGTGTAGTGCGCGTCATGGCTGCCCAAAATCCCACCCACCTTTCACTCCCCTTGACCAATTGGCAGCAGCTTTGCTCACTGGACTGCATGCTGTGCTCTCAGCTCAGGCACAGGCATTCTCCTAAACCGTACTGCAAGGCTGCACTGTTAGCTTGAATCATGAGGGATACTGGTCCAAACCTTAATAAATACACTGCAGGGGGCTGTGAGTGCCTCCACCAGTGATTGCACCATGGCCAGCTTTTGAAAGGGGTTTCTACAATTTGCCCAGTTGGCCAATTGTTCTGCTTCCCCCTAAAACGCACATTAATTTGCATTCTGTGCCTGAGGGTGAAAGGTTCTGGAGCGTTTGGTGCCACACTCATAAGCAGGCTTGAGTGGGCAGAAAAACTTCAGAGGCCCGACGCCAAGCATCACAACGGAGCTGCTGCTGAATAGCCTCAGCTGTGGAAGAATGCTCACTTTTCCCTCACACCTCTCATGGCACACCACCCCACCCACGGCATGTGCTTGTGCACTTCCTTCAGTATGTGCTGCCATGCCCCTCCGTCCCTGACCTCCACCCACCACAGGCATGTGCTTGTGTACCCAGAAGGAAAAAGCAACCAGAACTCCTCTTCTTCCCCAGTTTTATTGGTGTTCCATTTTAAGGTATACAAGACCAGTTCAAACCAATTTTCCTATTTCCTAGTTTTTACTGGTTTTTTTTACTTCTGGTGCTTCCTTCACTTTGTGCTACCTTGCCGCCACAACCCACCCTGCCCCAGCCTCACCCACACTGGAGTCCTTGCCCCAGCACTGCACTGAAAGCCAACTGGGAAAAAGCAACTTGCCTGTGTCACCTTCCACCCCCAAATGCATAAGCGCTGCGCAAGGTTGTGTGCACACCTCCGAGTTCCCCTCGATGTTTAGCTCACCAGGTGCACGCCTTTTAAAAGCAGTCGTGAAGTACGCCATTCTGAAGTCAGCTGACGTAGGCAGTAAATATGACGTGGGGGATGATTCCGGTGAACAGGGCTTATAATGAGATGCTAAAGTATTGAAATTAGGTCCCCAATGTGTGGCAGCAGGAAACACAGCCTGCCATTGACGGTTAGATTGGACAATTGCAAACTAGTTTCACGATGGCGTAAAGCCGATTTTTGGCCTTCTCGTCATTTGCCTGCCTCGTTCACGCCAGTGGGACTGTATGATTCCGCCTAATGTTTCCCCTGGCTTGGAAATCTAAATCATGGGGCCACAATCTCAGGAAAAGGGGCCAATCATTTAGGCCTGAGATGAGAAGAAATTTCTTCACTCAAAGGGTTGTAAATCTTTGGAATCATCTACCCCAGTAGGCAGTGAACACTTCATCAAATAAATTTAAGGCTGAAATAGACAGATTTTTGGTGTCTCAGGGAATCAAGGGATATGGGGAATGGGTGGGAAAGTGGATTTGAACCAATGATCAATCATGATAGTATTGAATGGTGGAGCAAGCTCAATGGACCCTATGGTCTACTGCTTGTATTTCCTAGTTCTTTCGTCACCGAAACCCTCACTTGTACCTCTGCCACTGTAGATTCAAGTATTTCAATGCTTTCCTGGCTGGCATCCCATTCTTTATGCTCTGTAAACTTTTGGTGTCCGCACCTAGCATCTCCACTTTAGCAAGCATTTAGTTTTTGATTACATTTCTTTGGAGCACTTTGGACCGTTTCTGTATCACAGGCACCATATAAACACAAGTATTTGTTGTTCTAGTTTTTCAACACTGCCACAATTGTTTAAATATCTAACTAATCTATTACGAACAGAAATAGGTCATTTAGCCAAGCAAGCCTGCTCAATGAGATTGTGGTTGATCTGCGACCAAATGTCATATTCCACTTTTATTCTGTATCCTGTAATAATATAAGCTGTGGTGAATCACAGAGACATGTTGAGTAAAGCTCTCTTTGTTCAGTCCCAGTATTGTGGTTTGATTGTAATTTGAGTGTTACAGCATTTCTGTGAATTTTCTAGTTTTCCAAAATGGTCAAGGATACCAACTTATTCCAGTCTGTTAAATGATATCAACAAATAGCAGCAATATAAAATTCTTCACAAAATATGCAAAGCAAGAGGTAGCTATTAAGCAAGAAACAATACATTTATGAAGGTGGTGGAGCCAAAGAACTTTTTGAAGCAATGAAATTAGATAAAGCTTCTGTTGGAGAGAGGTATAGAAAGTCATTATTATTGAGAGAAAATGCCAGAACGCAGGAGCACGGAAACTAAAAGATGGTGGAATAGAGGGCTCAATAAGTTAGCAAGAGAGAAATAACATTGCAGTCTGAGACGTATAGCTGAAGATGGTTCTTTGGTTAGAAAGAGGCAAGGCCTCAAGCAGGTTGAAAAGAAGAAGTGATATTTTGAAAATGATTTCCTGGAGCGCAAGGTACCTTGGAAATTCACAAAGACAGTTGTGGTGTATGTAAGTTTCGATGATCTGAGCTGCTGATTTCTAGCTTAGTTGTAACTTTTTGAAGGCCAAGAGTGCTGAACCAATGAAAAGCATGCATGAGAAACCAATCCTCTGGATTTTGAAGGTATGAATTAGACTTTAAAAAGCAGTTAGATGAGATTAAGGCTGCATTTGAGGAACTCAAAGAGGGAGTGAGGCAGCCAGACTAGAGGAAGAATAACAAAGCAAAAAACTAGGAGATCAAGAGTGGATTTCCTGAAAAGAAGTCATCTCAGCAGTTTGAAAGGTTAACTGGCAGACCATATTTCATTGATTAATATTTACTGACTGAATAAAAATTAGCATATTGTACTTACGTGCAAATCTTTCAAGTGGTCGTGGATTTCGATCAGTCTTTTCATTAGCAACTGAAAAAAAAGTTGCAAAGATCTTAGAAAGCTCTTCATTTAGACACATTCACAAATATTGCATTGAAGTTCAAAGGGCCAACTTTATTTAGTTATCGGGTTTTTTTTAACAAAAACGTTTCAGTACCGGAGATGAAAAGCAACATTTCCCACACTGTTCAGTTCGAATTTGAGTCACAACTAAATTTTACAATTTGACACTTCCAGTGCAAGATCTCATTCAGACAGAACATAACAGGCTATTATAACGGAGAGTAGAGGAGGCATATACAATGATAAATGTGACAAGCGAGTACAATGGAGAGAGTGAAAAGTCAGTATGGTGCTGAGTGCGTCGGGTAAAGTTAAATGGATGGAATGGCAGTGAGTACAATGGTGTGTGAGACAGGTGAGCACAATGGAGAGGGTGACAGGTGAGTTCATTTGAGAGAGTGACAGGTGAGTTCACTTGAGAGAGTGACAGTTGAATACAATACAGAATGTGCAAGGTGAGTACAATATAGTGGGTGACATGTGAGTTTAATATAGTGGTGACAGGTGACTACAATATATAGGGTGACAGATGAAAACAATGGAGAGTGTGACACGTGAGTAAAATGGACAGAGTGACAGGTGAGTACAATGGAGAATGTAACAGGTGAGTGCAATGCAGGGGGTGACAGGTAAGGTGCACAGTGTGACAGGTGAGTTCAATTCAGAGGGGTGAAAGCTAACTACAATATAGTGTGACAGGTGAGTTCAATGGAGAGGTTGCCAGTGAGTTCAATGTCGAGGCTGACAGGTGAGTACAATGTAGAGGCTGACAGGTGAGCACAATGGAGAATTTTACAGGTGGAGTACAATACAGAGTCTGACATGAGTACAATGGAGAGGGTGGCAGGTGAGTACAATGGAGAGGGTGGCAGGTGAGTACAATGGAGAGGGTGGCAGGTGAGTACAATGGAGAGGGTGGCAGGTGAGTACAATGGAGAGGGTGGCAGGTGAGTACAATGGAGAGGGCGGCAGGTGAGTACAATGGAGAGGGCGACAGGTGAGTACAATGGAGAGGGGGACAGATTAGCAGAATGAAGAGGGGGACAGTTGAGTAGAATGGAGATAGTGACAGGTGGGTACAAAAGAGAGGGTTATAGGTGAGTTCTATGGGCAGGGTGACAGGTCAAAACAGAGTGGGACAGCTGAGTTTAATGGAGAGTGTGACAGGCGAGTATAATGGAGAAGGTGACAGGTGAGGACAATGGAGTGGGTCACAGGTGAGTGCCTTAGAGACTGTGACAGGTGAACTCAATAAACATGGTGGCAGGTGAGTATAATGGATAATGTGAAGTATGAGGACAATGGGAAGGCTGACAGATCACATGGGGAGGGTGACAGGTGACTACAATGGAGAGGTGGGGGAGTGAGTTCAGTTTAGAGTGAGATGGGTGAGTACAACGGAGAGTGTGACAGATGAGTACATGGAGATCATGACAGGTAAGTAAAATCGAGAGAGTGAGTAGCGTATACAATGGAGAGTGACAGGTGAGCATAGTGGAGAGTGTGACAGGTGAGCATAGCGGTGAGTGTGACAGGGAGTACAGTGGAGAGGGTGAGAGGTGAGTTCATTGGAGAATGTGATAGGAAAGTACAAAGGAGAGGGTGACAAGTGAGTACAATACAGAAGGTGACAGGTGAGTACAATGGAGAGTGTGACAGGTGAGTACAACGGAGAGTGTGACAGGTGAGTACAACGGAGAGTGTGACAGGTGAGTACAATGAAGAGTGTAATGGCTGAATTAAATAGACGGAGTGACAGGTGAGTACAATATAGAGTCTGACTGGTGATTGCAATGGAGAGGGTGACAGGTGAGTACAATACAGACGGCAACATGTGAGTACAATGGATACAATGAAGGGGTGAGTTCAATGGAGAGGATGACAGGTTAGTATGATGGAGACAGTGACAGCTGAGTACAATTCAGGATGTGACTGGTGAGTGCAATGGAGAGGGTGACCAGTGAGTACAACTGAGAGGGTGACAAATGAGTATAGTGCAGAGTGTGATAAGTGAGTACAATACAGAAGGTGACAGGTGAGTACATTGGAAACGGTGAAGGGCGAATACAATGCAGAGTGTAACAGGTGAGTACAAACAGAATGTGAGTACAATGGATACACTGAATAGTGAGTACAATGGAGACTGTGACAGGTCAGTGCAATGGAGAGGGTGACGAGTGAGTAGAATACAGATAGTGACAATTGAGTACAATGGAGAGGGTGACGAGTGAGTAGAATGGAGAGTGTGACAGATGAGTTCAGTGGAGATTGTGGCAGGGAAGTACAATGGTGAGTGTGACAGATGAGTATAGTGGTGAGTGTGACAGATGAGTACAGTGGTGAGTGTGACAGATGAGTACTGTGGTGAGTGTGACAGATGAGTACAGTGGTGAGTGTGACAGATGAGTACTGTGGTGAGTGTGACAGATGAGTACAATGGTGAGTGTGACAGATGAGTACAATGGTGAGTGTGACAGATGAGTACAGTGGTGAGTGTGACAGATGAGTACAATGGTGAGTGTGACAGATGAGTACAGTGGCGAGTGTGACAGATGAGTACAGTGGCGAGTGTGACAGATGAGTACAGTGGTGAGTGTGACAGATGAGTACAATGGTGAGTGTGACAGATGAGTACAGTGGTGAGTGTGACAGATGAGTACAATGGAGAGTTTGACAGATGAGTTCAATCCAGAGGGTGACAGCTGAGTACAATATAGTGTAACGGGTGAGTTCAATGGAGAGGGTGACTGGTGAGTAAAATAGAGGGTGAATAGTGTGTACAATGGAGTGTGACAGATGAGTACAATGGAGAGTGTGAAAGGTGAGTGCAGCGGAGAGGGTGACAAGTGAGTACAGTAGAGAGTTTGACAGCTGAATACATTAATAAGTGAATTCAATAGAGCGGATGACAGGTGGGTTAATTGGAGTCTGTGACAGGTGTACTGAATGAAGAGGGTGATAGGTGTTGAAAGCTAATTTCATAATTTTTTTAAAAAGTGCCTTGACAGGTACTTAAGGAGTAGAAACTTACAGGGTTATGGACAAAGGGTGAAACAAGCAGTCTTTCAAAGAGCCAAAACAGCACAATGGGCCAAATGGCCTACTTCAGTGCTGTATTTTCTCTGATTGTATGAATCTATGCAGGGTGTCTACTTGGGCAAGGTGCTGCAGTGTGTCTAACAGCAGTGAAACTGGAACCTGGCAAGAGCCAACACCTTCAGAGAAGGAAGTGATAAACTTCCTTGTGAGGGTGAGGTTGTAGAGGGAGAAGTTTGAAAATGTAACAATTAAGCAAAAGACATTTAGCTAGATCTTGCAGAGATGAGGGCTGTACTGGTGGAACGACCAGGACGAGAGAAACTAATGCTTTTAATAATGACGTGGGCACCAAAAGTGGAGGTAAAGGTGTTTGTGCAAATTGGTAGCTGCAGAAATGTTTAACATTGGTAAAAAGCTGGAGGTCAACTTGGATGTGAATAGGGTGGGCGGGGCAGGGGGCAGTTAAGGCTCAAACTGGCTCTAAATGGATTTTCCTCTATACAATCCAGGTTTAGGCTGTGTTTAGAACAGTAACTGCAACACCTATGTAATATCAAACTTTATGATCAAAACTATAGCACACCCTTATTGAGACTTACTGAGTCTGAGTACCTGGGTGTGATTTGTATTTCAAAAGATTTTCAATATTTATTTGGGTCATATGAATGATATAAAGTCACATAATTTTTAGAATGTGAACAGTGCCCCATGAAACCCAGTTTTACAATGCTGGATTGGTTCATAATTTATCCCATTTAGCATGGTGGTAATGCTGTATGCAATGGCGGAGTGTGGTGTCAATGTGAAAAAAATACTTGGTCCCTATAAGGAATATGTGCTCACTCCTATAAATACTTTAATGGTCAGATGTATCTATCACAGTGAGATTGGTGAGGATGAGGTCAAGTAAGTTATTCCCTTGCATTGGTTCCCTTACCTCCCTTCCAGCTGTAAGTCCAGTCTGGCAGTTATATCAAAAGTATTATAATCAATCCACTCTTGGTGATGGGCATTGAAGTCCCCAATCCAGAATACATTTTATGCCGTTGCTACCCTTAACACTTTCCCTTGGTGGTGTCCCGCAAGGACAAATACTGATTCATCATCTGAGGGATAGTGATAGGTGGTAAACAAGCATCTAAGGTTTCCTTGCCCATGTTTCACCTGAAGCCACAAGAATTCATGAGGTCCAGAGTCAGTTTAGAGAACTCCCAGGCCACTCCTACCTAAATGAATCACAGAATTGTTACAGCACAGAAGAAGGCTATTCGCCCATCATGTCTACGCTGGCTCTCCGTAGGAGGAATTTACCTAGTGCCACTCCCTGGCCCTCTCCCTGTATCCCTGCATATTCCTCATTTTCAAATAACAATCCAATTCCCTCTTGAATGCTTCATTTGAATCTGCCTCGATCCATCTCACTCGCAGGCAGTGCTTCCAAACCCTAACCATTCGTTGCGTGAAAAAGTTTTTCCTCATGTCGCTGTTGCTTCTTTTGCCAAATATCGTAAATCTGTGCCTTCTTGTTCTTGTTTCTTTCAACAATGGGAACATTTTTTTGCAGATTCACTCTGTCCAGACCCCTAATGATTTTGAATACCTCTATCATATCTCCTCTCAAACTTTTCTTCTTCAAGGAAAGCAGTCCCAACTTCTCCAATCCAGCTACATAAGTTCCTCATCCTGTGACTATTATTGTGAATCTTTTCTCCACTATGCCTAATGTCTTCACATCTTTCCTATGTGGTACTGTTATTCATGAAGGGAGGAAGGGATAAACCAGGGAACTACAGGCCAATCAGTCTAACCTCAGTGGTGGGGAAACTATTGGAAGCAATTCTGAGGGACAGAAAAGAACAAAGAACAAAGAAAAGTACAGCACAGGAACAGGCCCTTCGGCCCTCCAAGCCTGCGCCGATCATATTGCCCGTCAACTAAAACACTTTGCACTTCCGGGCTCCATATCCCTCTATTCCCATCCTATTCATGTATTTGTCAAGCTGCCTCTTAAACATCACTATCATACCTGCTTCCACCTGCTTGCAGCGAATTCCAGATACTCACTACCCCCTGCGTAAAAAACTTGCCCCATACATCTCCTCTATAGTTTTCTCCCATCACCTTAAATCTAGATCCCCTAGTAATTGACTCTTCCACCCTAGGAAAAAGCTTCTGACTATCTACTCTGCCCATGCCACTCAGAATTTTGTAAACTTCTATCAAGTCGCCCCTCAATCTCCGTCGCTGTAGTGAGAACAATCTGAGTTTCTCCAATCTCTCCTCATAGCTAATAACCTCCAGACCAGGCAGCATCCTGGTAAACCTCCGCTGCACCCTCTCCAATGCCTCCATATCCTTCTGGTAATGTGGCGACCAGAATTGCACGCGATCTTCCGTGTGTGGCCTAACCAAGGTTCTATACAGCTGCAGCATGACTTCCCAGCTTTTATACTCAATACCCCTGCCAATGAAGGCAAGCATGCCATATGCCTTCCTGACTATCTTATCCACCTGTGTTGCCACTTTCAGTGACCTGTGGACCTGTACACCCAGGTTCCTTTACCTGTCAATGCACTTAAGGGTTCTGCCATTTACTGTATAATTCCTACCTGTATTGGACCTTCCAAAATGCATTACCTCGCATTTGTCTGGATTAAACTCCATCTGCCATTTCTCCGCCCAAGTCTCCAACCGATCTATATCCTGTTGTATCCTTTGACAATCCTCTTCACTATCTGCAACTCCTCCAACCTTAGTGTTGTCTGCAAACTTACTAATTCGCCCAGTTACATTTTCCTCCAAATCATTTATGTATACTACAAACAGCAAAGGTCCCAGCACTGATCCTTGCGGAACTCCACTAGTCGCAGCTCTCCATTCAGAAAAGCACCCTTCCACTGCTACCCTCTGTCTTCTATGACCAAGCCAATTCTGTATCCATCTTGCCAGCTCACCTCTGATCCCGTGCGACTTTACCTTCTGTACCAGTCTGCCATGAGGGACCTTGTCAAAGGCCTTACTGAAATCCATGAATATAACATCCACTGCTCTTCCATCGTCGATCATCTTTGTCACTTCCTCAAAAAACTCGATCAAGCTAGTGAGACACGACCTCCCCTACACAAAACCATACTGCCTCTCACTAATATGCCCATTTGCTTCCAAATGATAGTAAATCCTGTCACAAACAATCTTGTCCAATAATTTCCCTACCACTGACGTAAGGGTCACCAGCCTGTAATTTTCTAGATTATCGCTGTTACCCTTCTTAAACAATGGAACAACATTGGCCCTTCTCCAGTCATCTGGAACATCACCCATAGCCAGTGTCATGCCCCAGCAATCTCCTCCCTTGTCTCCCTCAGTACTCTGGGGTAGATCCTATCTGGCCCTGGGGACTTATCTACCTTAATATTCTTCAAGACACCTAACACCTCCTCTTTTTGATCTCAACATGATCCAGGCTATCTACATACTCTTCCCTAGACAAATCGAACACTAAGTCCTTCTCTTTGGTGAATATTGATGAGAAGTATTCATTTAGTATCTCCCCCATTTCTTCTGGCTCCACGAACAGATCCCCACCTCTGTCCCTGAGTGGGCCTACCCTTTCCCTGGCTACCCTCTTGCTTTTTACATATGTGTACAAGGCCTTGGGATTTTCCTTAATCCTGGTTGCCAGTGACTTTTCATGACCCCTTTTAGCCCTCCTGACTCCTTGCTTAAGTTTCTTCCTACTTTCTTTATATTCTCCATGGGCTTCATCTGTTCCCAGCCTTCTAGCCCTTATGAATGCTTCCATTTTCTTTATCCTTCGTTATCCAAGGTTCCTGAAACTTACCATGCTTATCCTTCATCCTAGCAGGAACATGCCGGTCCTGAATTCTTATTAACTGACGTTTGAAAGCCCCCCCACATGTCAGTTGTTGATTTGCCCTCAAACATCCGCCTCCAGTCTAGATTCCTCAGTTCCTGCCTAATATTGTTATAATTAGCCTTCCCCCAATTAATCACCTTAACCCAAGGACTCCTGTTATCCTTATCCACCAGGACCTTGAATCTTACTGAATTATGGTCACTTTTCCGGAAATGCTCCCCTACTGAGACTTCGACCAACTGGCCGGGTTCATTCCCTAATACTAGGTCCAATGTTGCCCCTTCCCTAGTTGGACTATCTACATATTGTCTCAGGATGCACCTTTCAAATTCTGCATCATCCAAACCCCTAGCAATAAGTGATTCCCAGTCAATATAGGGAAAGTTAAAATCACCCACCACAACAACCCTATTGCTTTTACATCTTTCCAAAATCTGCCTACATAACTGTTCCTCAATCTCCTGCCGGCAATTGGGAGGCCTATAGTAAACCCCCAACGTTGTGACTGCACCCTTCCTATTCCGGAGCTCTACCCATATTGCCTCGCTGCATGAGCCCACCAAGGTGTCCTCCTGTCATACAGCTGTGATATTCTCCTTAACCAGCAGTGCAACTCCCCCACCTCTTCTACATCCCTCTCTATCCTGCCTGAAATATCTAAATCCTGGAACGTTTATCTGCCAATCCTGTCCATCCTTCAACCAAGTCTCTGTAATAGCAATAACATCATAGTCCCAAGTACTAATCCAGGCTCTAAGCTCATCTGCCTTGCCTGTTATACTTCTCGCATTGAAACAAATGCATTTCAGACCCCCAGTCCCACTGTGTTCAGTAATTTCTCCCTGCCTGCCCTTCCTCTCAGTCCTATTGGCCATATTCACTGGTTCCCAGTCACTTATTTCACCTGCTGACCTATTGCTCTGGTTCCCACCACCCTGCCATACTAGTTTAAACCCTCCCGAGTGACACTAGCAAACCTCACAGCCAGGATATTGGTGCCCCTCCAGGTTAGATGCAACCCGTCCTTCTTGTAAAGGTCCCACCTGCCCCGGAAGAGATCCCACTGATCCAGATATTGGAAACCCTCCCTCCTATACCTCTGTTCAGCCATGTGTTCAGCTGCACTATCTTCCTATTTCTAGCCTCACTGGCACGTGGCACAGGGAGTAATCCTGAGATTACAACCCTAGAGGTCCAGTTTTTTAACTTTCTGCCTAACTCCCTGAACTCCCGCTGCAGGACCTCATCAGTCTTTCTGCCTATGTCGTTGTACCAATGTGTACCACGGCCTCTGGCTGTTCTCCCTCCCCCTTCAGAATGTCCCTTACCCGATCAGAGACATCCTGGACCCTGGTGCCAGGGAGGCAACATACCATCCTGGTGTCTCTTTCACAACCACAGAAGTGCCTATCTGAGCCCCTGACTATAGCGTCCCCTATGACAATTGCTCTTCTGTGCTTTGACCCCCTCTGCTGAACAACAGAGACAGCCGTGGTGCCACTGCTCTGGCTGCTGCTGTTGTTTTCCCCTGATAGGCCAGCCCCTTCAACAGTATCCAAAATGGTATACCTATTAGAGAGGGGGACAGCCACAGGGGATTTCTGCACTGACTGCCTGCCCCTTCTGGTGGTCACCCATCTACCTGTCTGTACCTTGGGTGTGACCACATCTCCAAAACTCCTGTCAATGATGCTTTCCACCACCTGAATGCACCTAAGTGCATCAACTGCTGCTCCAACCGATCCATGCGGTCTGTGAGGAGCTGCAATTGGGTACACTTCCTGCAGATGTAGTTGTCCAGGACACTTGAAGCGTCACAGATTTCCCACATCCCACAGGTGAAGCACTTCACCCCAGCAACTGCCATTTCTAGAACTATTTAATAAATTAATTTAAATCTAATAACTGCTTATTGACTCCTTATTAACTATACGTTCCCTAGGGCTAGATTTCTACTATAAATGCTAAATTCTAAGAACAGTAATCCCCTGATTCTGATCTAGATACCCTCTACTTATTAATTAAGTGATTAATTTATTTGGTTTAATTAGTTTATCAATGTTTTAGTTTCAAATTCAGTGTAGATTCTCTACCAGCCAATCAGGTTACAGATTTACCGTGAGGCCACTTTTTTTTTTAAGAGCCGAGGTCCGCGAATCCCCGAAGTAAGGTTTTTATACTCACCTCTCTGGAACTCCACCCTCCGACTCAGCTCCCTGGAACTCTCCTCACGCTCTTTTATCCTGCGTCTCCACCGCTCTCCTTGCGCTCTTTTATTCTGTGTCTCCGCTCTCCTCGCCCTCTTTTATCCTGTGTCTCTGCCGCTCTCCTCGCGCTCTTTTATCCTGTGTCTCCGCTCTCCTCGCGCTCGTTTATCCTGTGTCTCCGCCGTGCTCTTTTATCCTGTGTCTCTGCTGCTTTCTTCGCACTCTTTTATCCTGTGTCTCCGCTCTCCTCACGCTCTTTTATCCTGTGTCTCCGCTCTCCTCGTGCTCTTTTATCCTGTGTCTCCTCCGCTCTCCTCACGCTCTTTTATCCTGTGTCTCCGCCGCGCTCTTTTATCCTGCGTCTCCGCTCTCCTCGTGCTCTTTTATCCTGTGTCTCCTCCGCTCTCCTCACGCTCTTTTATCCTGTGTCTCCGCCGCGCTCTTTTATCCTGCGTCTCCGCTCTCCTCACGCTCTTTTATCCTGTGTCTCCGCCGCGCTTTTATCCTGCGTCTCCGCTCTCCTCACGCTCTTTTATCCTGTGTCTCCGCTCTCCTCGCGCTCTTTTATCCTGTGTCCCCGCCGCGCTCTTTTATCCTGCATCTCCGCTCTCCTCACGCTCTTTTATCCTGTGTCTCCGCCGTGCACTTTTATCCTGCGTCTCCGCTCTCCTCACGCTCTTTTATCCTGTGTCTCCGCTCTCCTCGCGCTCTTTTATCCTGTGTCCCCGCCGCGCTCTTTTATCCTGCGTCTCCGCTCTCCTCACGCTCTTTTATCCTGTGTCTCCGCCGCGCACTTTTATCCTGCGTCTCCGCTCTCCTCACGCTCTTTTATCCTGTGTCTCCACTCTCCTCGCACTCTTTTATCCTGTGTCTCTGCTCTCCTCGGCTTTTATCCTGTGTCTCCGCCACTTTCCTCATGCTCTTTTATCCTGTGTCTCTGCTGCTCTCCTCGCGCTCTTTTATCCTGTGACTCTGTCGCTCTCCTCTTGCTCTTTTATCCTGTGTCTCCGCTGCTCTCCTCGTGCTCTTTTATCCTGTGTCTCCGCTGCTCTCCTCGCGCTTTTTTATCCTGTGTCTCCGCTCACCTCACGTTTTTTTATCCTGTGTCTCCACCGCGCTCTTTTATCCTGCATCTCCGCTCTCCTCACGCTCTTTTATCCTGTGTCTCCGTTCTTCTCGCGCTCTTTTATCCTGTGTCTCCACCGCTCTCCGCACGCTCTTTTATTCTGTGTCTCCGCCACTTTCCTCACACTCTTTTATCCTGTGTCTCTGCCACTCTCCTCACACTCTTTTATCCTGTGTCTCTGTCATTCTCCTCGTACTCTTTTATCCTGTGTCTCCGCTGCTGTCCTCGTGCTCTTTTATCCTGTGTCTCCGCTGATCTCCTCATGCTTTTTTATCCTGTGTCTCCACTCTCCTCGGACTCTTTTATCCTGTGTCTCCACTCTCCTCACGCTCTTTTATCCACTTAATTAATCTACACTTGGAGAGCCAGGGATTAATCAAGGACAGTCAGCATGGTTTTGTTAAGGGGAGGTCATATGTCTGACCAATTTAATTGAATTTTTTGAAGAGGTGACCAGGCATGTAGATGAGGACAATGCGTTTGACGTAGTCTACTTGGACTTCAGCAAGGCTTGTGATAAGGTCCCGCAGGGACTGATAACGAAGGTAACAGCCCATGGGATCCAAGGCAATTTGGCAAATTGGATCCAGAATTGGCTGAGTGGCAGGAAGCAGAGGATGATGATTGAGGGGTGTTTTTGTGACTGGATGCCTGTGTACATTGGCGTTCCACAGGGATCGGTGTTGGGTCCCTTGCTGTTTGTGGTATATATAAAGGATTTAGACTTGAATGTAGGAATGTTGATCAGTAAGTTTGCGGATGTCATGAAAATTGGTGGGCTGGTAAATAGTGAGGAAGGTAGCCTTAGATTACAGGAGGATACAGATGGGCTGGTCAGATGGAATGATCAGTGGCAAATGGAATTTAATCCGGATAAGTGTGAGGTGATGCACTTGGGCAGGACAAACAAGGCACGGGAAAATACGATGAATGGTAGGACCCTGGGAAGTACCAAGGATCAGAAAGACCTTGGTGTACATGTCCACTGGTCTCTTAAGATAACAGTTCAGGCAGTTAAGGTGGTTAAGAAGGCATATGGGAAGGCCTTTATTAGCCGAAGCATAGAATATAAGAGCAGGGAGGTTATGCTGGAACTGTATAAAACGCTGGTTAGGCCACAGCTAGAGTATTATGTGCAGTTCTGGAATCTGCATTATAGGAAGGATGTGATTGCACTAAAGAGAGTGCAGAGGAGATTTACCAGGATGTTGCCTGGGCTGGAGAGTTTTAGTTATGAGGAGAGATTGGATAGACTGGGGTTACTTTCCCTGCAGCAGAGGAGATTGAGGGGGGACATGATTGAGATGTATAAAATTATGAGGTAGACAGGAAGGAATTTTTCCCTTTGGAGGAGGGATCAATAACCAGTGGGCATAGATTTAAGGTAAGGGGCAGAAGGTTTAGAAGGGATGTGAGGAAGAATTCTTTTACCCAGGGGGTTGTGGGAACCTGGAACTCACTGCCTGAAAAGGTGTTAGAGGCAGAAAACCTCATAACAGTTAAGAAGTATTTGGATGTGCACTTGCGATGGAATGGCATACAAGGCTATGGGCCTGGTGCTGGAAAATGGGATTAGAATAGTTCGGTACTTGTTTGACCGGTGCAGACTCGATGGGCAGAAGAACCTTTTTCTGTGCTATAGACTTCTTTGACTCTAAAGGATGCCACCCAGAAGTGGGCGCAATACTCCTTTGGGGCCAAACCAATGTTCTATATAAGTTTAATATAACTCTGTGTCACGAACGTGTAATTTTGATATTACAGATTTTAAGGATAACAGTTTCAAAGGTCCATTTCTGTTTTCAAATCTTTACATTGAGCTTAAAATCTTTTTCCAAAATGAAAGAATGGACAGACAACCTGGCACATTTCCATATTTGTTCAAACCTCTTATCTCTAGAACTGGCTATGAAGAATCATTAAAATGTAAAGGACTCCTCCAGGGATGTCCATTGAATCTTTTAGAAAGTATGAAAGCCAATTGGCTTCTAAAGGAACCAATGCCTACAAGACTAATTCATCTCTACATGCCTATCCCATCATGTAAGTTATCTCCATTGCAAAAGTGATTATCCAGCATCCGTCTTCAACCTGCCGACCTCTGTGAAAGAATATACCATTGGTCTTTGATTCTGGACTTTGGACTCACATGAAACAATATTTTGTTTGATAGTCTTTGCCCTTTCGTTCTCTATCCCTCTTTTATTGTATAAATGCACCAGCGGCCATGTAGCGACACTTCCCTCTTGCATTTTGAGTGTGTGCAAATAAACTACCCCTCTGAGTTTACCCTATCTCAAGTTTGCTGTGGGATTATTAATTGAAATTGGATCACACCAAAACTGAGGGGCTGGGAAATATGCAACCAATTATAAAGGGGGAAATCAAAATAAAAATATCTTTCTGTTTATGGACAGGTGGTGAAAGGAGAAATCAGGGCTGTTTAAATTAACCCCCCTCCAATAACACAGACCCAGGAGCTCCTCTCCTGACAACAAATCAGCCAGCAGCGGCCCAAACCTGAATTCCTTTTCACCATTGAGCTCTTCGTGTTTCATTTGCAATAATGAAGTGAGATCCAAGTCCCAATATTGGGAATATTTTGGGGTACACTAGAATCCCAACAGCATACTTAAAAATTGTTGCAACCAATTTCTAGGCATATAGTTCACAAAACAAATGCTTCAAAAAGGAACACAGAATACCACTGAGCTGTAAATTCTTTGTAATTCTATCTATGGATCCCTTGCTAAATTGCTGAGTTAACAATCCAAAAGTCACCTGTTTGAAACAGCATTTTGATATATAATGGTCATCAGTTATAGAATTACAGAACAAATGGGCTGCATCTCACTAGCCCTCTGGGGACAGACTGAGAGGCACGGGATCCATAAAATAGGGAGGGAGGAGGTGAATAGCTGGTTACCAGTTCAAAGCAATCACATCCCAGTAAAAATCAGCAATACTGAATGTCCATTTTAAGATATACAAGGCCAATTCAGATAGATGTCTGGTGAGCTTCATGTCTAAGTTTTACTGGTTTTTCCTTTTGGCCGTGCCATTTTCACCAGCATTGGGGAAAATAGAAGATGGTCCCCTCACCCAGAGGCCCCTTGAGCATTAAATGGCTAAATAAGCACCTTTACTGCCACTTTACCAGGGTTGGGTTGGCCATCTGCCACATGGATAGAATGCCAGGTAAACACAAGCGGCCTCCCAGTGTGCACTCGGGAGGAGGGAGTTTGGAGGGAAAGCCAACTATTCTGACACACTTTGAGCCATAAATGAGGCAGCAATGGCCGGCCTCTGGAGCAATGGCCCCTCAGCACCCTCCACCACCACCCCTGTCCTTTCTGGAATCTTCCTGATTGGTCTTCCTACCTCCAAACCCCACATAGGTAGTTGGATGCATGGCACCCATCCATTGCGTCCTCTTCTTCCTGTTGCAGTCCTCGGTCCCTGAAATGAGACTGCCAGCCCACCAATTGGCCAGCAGCCCCTGGGGATCAGGGGTGTGTGGAAAGTGGTGCCACTTAAAATCCAAACTTTGTTTCTTTCTGCATTTCTTGTTAAATGGGCCTCAGTTGGCCCAATAGGAATTACAGAATCATAGAATCACAGTGCAGAAGAGGCCCTTCGGCCCATCGAGTCTCCACCGACATGTGAGAAGCACCTGACCTACCTACCTAATTCCATTTCCCAGCACTTAGCCCATAGCCTTGAATGTTATGATGTGCCATGTGCTCATCCAGGTACTTTTTAAAGGATGTGAGGCAACCTGCCTCCACCACCCTCCCAGGCAGCGCATTGCAGGCCATCACCACCCTCTGGGTAAAAAAGTTTTTCCTCACATCCGTTCTAAACCTCCTGCCCCTCACTTGAACTTATGCCCCCTTGTGACTGAACCTTCAACTAAGGGGAACAGCTGCTCCCTATCCACCCTGTCCATGCCCCTCATAATCTTGTACACCTCGATCAGGTCGCCCCTCAGTCTTCTCTGCTCCAACAAAAACAACCCAAGTCTATCCAACCTCTCTTCATAACTTAAATGTTTCTTCCCAGGCAACATCCTGGTGAATCTCCTCTGCACCCCCTCCAGTGCAATCACATCCTCCTTATAATGTGGCGACCAGAACTGCACACAGTACTCCAGCTGTGGCCTCACCAAGGTTCTATACAACTCCAACATGATCTCCCTACTTTTGTAATCTATGCCTCGATTGATAAAGCCAAGTGTTCCATATGCATTTTTCACCACTAACAAGCCCCTCCGCCTTCAGAGATCTATGGACACACACGCCAAGGTCCCTTTGTTCCTCAGAACTTCCTAGTGTCATGCTGTTCATTGACTACTTCCTTGTCAAATTAGTCCTTCCAAAGTGTATAATCTCACACTTTTCAGGGTTAAATTCTATCTGCCACTTATCTGCCCATTTGACCATCCCCTCTATGTCTTCCTGTAGCCCAAGACACTTAACCTCATTGATAACCACCCAGCCTATCTTTGTGCCATCCGCAAACTTACTAATCCTACCCCACATAGTCCTCTATGTCATTTATATAAATGACAAATAATAGGGGACTGAGCACAGATCCCTGAGGTACGCCACTGGACACTGGCTTCCAGTCACTAAAGCATCCTTCTGTCATCACCCTCTGCCTCCTACAACTAAGCCAATTTTGAATCCACCTTATCAAATTACCCTGTATCCCTTGTGCATTTGCCTTCTTTATAAGTCTCCCATGTGGAGGCTTGTCAAAGGCTTTGCTAAAATCTAGATAAACTACATCAACTACACTACCCTCATCTACACAGCTGGTCACCTCCCCAAAAAATTCAATCAATTTTGTTAGGCACGACCTCCCTCTGACAAAGCCATGCTGACTATCCCTGATCAAACCTTGCCTCTCCAAGTAGAGATAGATATTCTCCTTCAGAACTTTCTCCAATAGTTTTCCCTACCACTGACGCAAGACTCACTAGCTTCTCTCTACAACCCTTGTTAAATAGCGGAACTGATTTTTTAATGCATCAAATTCACTGGTGTCTTTGCCACTGTGCATCACTAAATAGTGAAGTCGACTTAAAAATAAAGATTAATTTACAAATCAGTTACTTCAAACAAAGTATTCCTTCGTAATGAACATACCTGAATTGTAGATTTGTTCAGTGCTGCCAACAACAGTTGCGTGCAAGTGATAATTGTGTAAGAAAATCCTATTCTGAATACATGGCCCTTTGATAGTGGAGCAGGTATTTAGAAAGCCTTTGGGTTTGCTATTAAATACTTCCCTGCTGTCAGAATATCAATGGACAAGGAGTTCACATTGTAGTTACAATTCAACATTACTCTGTCACCCAAATCTGTTCCAATTCACTGAAACTTGCAAATTGTTCAGTGAATGAATCTGTTAGTGGTCTTAAGAGATGCTCAGCAAGAAAACTGACTGCATCCTTTTTAAGGGAATTCAACTCAATTTGCTGACCGGGCACAGTTACATCTGTAACTACACAATCAGGCCCACGATCTTTAAATCATGCTTGGTTTGCGGGCTTCAAAGCTCAAAGGTAATGAAAATTCTCTAGATTTAGATGACAATTACGGAGTGAGCAATTTGAAAGATATTCCATCACCCTTTTGAAAAGGTTGAATTTTCTCAGGCCTTTGGGAGTGGGAAAGGCCTCAGGAAATTCATAGAATCATACAATGTTTACAGCACAGAAGGAGGCCATTCAGTCCATTGTGTCTGTGCCAGCTCTCTAAGAGCAACTCACCTAGTTCCATTCCCCCATCTTTTCTGCTTAACCTGCAATTTTTTTCTCTTCAGATAATTATCCAATTCTCTCTTGAAAGCCATGATTGATTTTTGCCTCCACCACACTCTCATGCATCACACTCCAGATTCTAACCACTCGCTGCGTAAAAGTGATTTTCCTGATGTTGCCATTACTTCTTTTGCCAATCACCTTAAATTAATGCCCTCTGGTTCTTGATCTATCCACCAATGGAAGAGTTTCTGCCTATATACTCTGTCCAGACCCCTCATGATTTTGAACACCTCTATCAAATGTTGGGTTCCTACAATGTGAGAAGAAATGCAATACCATACATATGTACAAAACTTTATCCTTATTACTATTTTTAAAAATGGACTTTATTCTGTACCAAAAATGATCGCTGCCACAAGTCACGTGACCACAGGGTTGGCCCTTTGTCTGGGAGCTACCCCCAGGAGTTTCAAGAACAAAATAATTCTTTTCTCAGCTTCTGGAATCTTACACAACATTGTACAGATGCCTTGTAATCACAAAAGACCAGGAGACTCGCTCATCATATCTAAAGAGCTGCTAACAGACTCATATCATACCTGGGACTGTCTGGGCCCATTTCAAAGGGGAACCAGAGGGATGTTATTTGCACCTGATTAGTTCACCTTACTAGCAGAGTCAGTGGGACTGCCTAGACAATGGCTTGCCAACAAGAGATGCTCAATATGGATGGTAGCTCTTTCAACAACAATAACTGGCACATTACCAGTCTTAAAATCAAAGCCAGTTCCAGATACTGAATAGACATTCCTTTTGAAAGTTATTGTGGAGAAAGAAGGTCACATGACTCTGACTATCTTGAAAGACTGCTGTTTTAACATCAATTGGACAGCAGTTTGAATAAGCAGTCAGTTACCAACTCTCAACTCCACGAAGTTTGATTTTAAAAGTCTCTGATCAACCCCTCCAAGCGGTCTAAATGCAGAAAGTCCATCATTCTGCAACGTCATTCATTTCAAGGATTTTCGTATTGTTACCTCCAACTAGAAACTCATTGGGACTGAAGCCCGCACAAAGGAAACACCCTCTGGACTTTGACTTCTTGGACTCTGGAAATCATGTGAACTAATATTCATTTCTGTGGATCTAGTACTGTAAAACTCCCTTTTGTCTATCCCCCTTGTACACTCTATGTGTGTGTGCGTGTGTGTAGCAGAGTGGGAAGTTGCAGACACCCCTCTGCCGGGTTTTTGAATGGGAAGTAAATTCACCTGAGTTACTCAATGCAATTTGCTGCTGATTATTAGCAAATTGGGTCACGCAAACCGAGGGATTGAGAAACAACGCCACCGCATACTTTAAATATAATTCAGAACACCTTCTTACAGGCAGGTGGTAAGAGGAAATAAGTACATTTTGCCTGTCTCTGTACTATCCATAACACAAGTCTCCTCTCAATCTTTTCTTCTCCAATGAGAACAGCCCCAGCTTCTCCAATCTATCCAGATAACTGAAGTTCCTCATCCCTGGATCAATTCTCATGAATCTTTTCTGTATTCTCTCTGAGGCTTTCACATCCTTCTTAAAGTGAGATGCCCAGAACTGGACACAATACTCCAGTTGAGATTGAACAAATGTTTTATACAGGTTTAACATAACTTTCTTCCTTCTGCACACTATAACTCTATTTATAAAGTCCAGGATCCTCTATGTGTTATTAACCTCTCTCAGTTTCCCCTGTCAATTTTGGAACTGCACTTTTTATTCTACATTGCCTCTTCTCTTTCTTCCTACCAAATGGATCTCTTTACTCTTCCCTGTATTACATTTCATCTGCCACTTGTTCGCTCATTCCACCAGCCTATTTATGTCCTATTGGAGTTTAACACTACCCTTATCACAGATCACAATACTTCCAAATTTTGTGTTATCCACAAATATTGAAATTGTGCCCTGTACACCGAAGTCAAGTTCATTAATATAGTTCAAGAATAGCAATTATCTTAATACTGAGCATTCGGAAACCCCACTGTCTAGCTTCCTCCAGACTTAAAAACAACCATTCACCAGCATTCCCTGTTTCCTGTGACGCAGGAAATTTTTTATTCAGGCTACTGTTGTCCCTTTTATTCAGTGAGCTCTAGGTTAGCTCACAAGCCTGTTATGTGGCACTTTATCAAATGCCTTTTGGAACTCCATGTACACCACATCAACCAACATTTTCTGTTACCTTATCAAAAAACCCAAGCAAGTTAATGAAACATGGTTTGCCCTGAACAAATCCATGCAAGCTTTCTTCAATTATGTAGGAACATACGAACAAGGAGCAGGAGTAGGCCATTCAGCCACTCAAACCTGCTCTGCCATTTAATAAGATCATAGCTGATCTGCTAATAAGCTGAAATCTGCATCCCACCTCCCCCGATAACTTATCATCCCCTTGTTTACCAAGAATCTCCCGACCTCTGCCTTAAAAATATTCAAAGACTCTGCTTCCAACACTTTTTGAAGGAGAGAGTTCCAAAGACTCACAACCCTGAGTGAAACAAATTTGCCTCATCTGTTTTAAATGGGTGACCCCTTATTTTTAAACAGTGACCCCTAGCTCTAGATTTTTCCACAAGAGGAAACATCCCCTCTAAATCCACCCTGTCAAGACCCCTCAGGATCTTATGTTTCAATCAAGTCGCCTTTTACGCTTCTAAACTCCAGCAGATACAATCCGAGTCTGTCCAGCCTTTCCTCATAAGATAATCCACCCATTCCAGGTATTAGTCTGGCAAACCTTCTCCGAACTGCTTCCAATGCATTTATATCCTTCCTTAAATAAAATGAACAATACTGTACACAGTACTCCAAATGTGGTCTCACTAGTGCCCTGTACAACTTGTGTATTCAATTCCCCTTGCAATAATTGACAACATTCTCTTAACTTTCCTAATTACTTGCTGTACTTGCAGACTAGCCTTTTGTGATGCATGCACTAGGACACCCAGATCTCTCTGCACCTCAGAGCTCTGCAGTCGCTCAGCATTTAGATAATATGCTTCTCTTTTATTCTTTCTGCCAAAATGGACAATTTCACATTTTCCCACATTATACTCCATTTGCCAGATCTTTTCCCACTCACTTAGCCTACCTATAGCTTTTTGTAGCCTCATGTCCTCTTCACAACTTACTTTTCTACCTATCTTGGTGTCACCAGCAAATTTGGCAACCATCCCTTCAAACCCTTCATCTGAGTCATTTATATAAATTGTAAAGTTGAGGTCCCAGCACTGATCCCTGTGGCACACCACTCGTTACATCCTGCCAACCAGAAAATGACCCATTTATGTCTCCTCTGTGCTTCCTGTTAGCCAGCCAATCTTCTATCCATGCCAATATGTTACCCCCTATACTATGAGCTTTTATTTCCACAATAACCTTTGATGTGGCACTTTATCAAATGTACAGTACATCCATCGGTTCCCCTATATCCACAGCATATGCTACTTCCTCAGAGAACTATATAATAACTTGGTTAAACACGATTTCCCTTTCACAAAACCATGTTGACTCTGCCTGATGACCTTGAGCTTATCCAAGTTCCCTGCTATAACTTCTTTAATAATAGCTTCTAACATTCTCCCTACGACAGATGTTAAGCTAACTGTCCTGTAGTTTCCCGCCTTCTATCTCCCTCCCTTTTTCAATACAGGAATTATTTTTGCTATCTTCCAATCTACTGGGACCTTCCCTGAATCTTGGGACTTTTGGAAAATTAAACTATCTCACCTAGACACTTCTTTAAAGATAAAAACAAAAAAACTGCGGATGCTGGAAATCCAAAACAAAAACAAAAACAGATAACCTGGAAAAACTCAGCAGGTCTGGCAGCATCGGCGGAAAAGAAAAGAGTTGACGTTTCGAGTCCTCATGACCCTTCGACAGAACTTGAGTTCGAGTCCAACCCTGACATTGTCATCAAACCCGCTGACAAGGGTGGTGCTGTTGTTGTCTGGCGCACTGACCTCTACCTCACGGAGGCTGAGCGTCAACTCGCAGACACTTCCTCCTACCTCTCCCTGGACCATGACCCCACCACTGAACTTCTTTAAGGACCCTAGGATGAAGTCCATCAGGACTCGGGCTCTTGTCATCCCGCAGCTCCAACAATTTACTTAGTACCATTTCTCTGGTGTCTGTAATTCTCCTGACTTCCGTCCCCACTTACATTTCTTGGTTTCTAGCTGATTCTGGGATGTCACTTGTATCCTCTATAGTGAAGACTGGCGCAAAATACCTGTTCATCTGCCATTTTCGTGGCTCACTTTCTATGGGACCAACGTTCACTTTGTTAACTCGTCTCTTTTCTAAATATTTATAGAAACTCTTACTATCTGTTTATATTTCTGGCTAGCTTTCTCTCATACTCTAATTTTTCCCTCCTTGTTAGTCTTTTAGTCATTATTTGCTGTTCTTTATAATCTGTCCAATCTTCTGACCTGTCACCTGTCTTTATGCAATTATATGCTTTTTGTTTAAGTTTGAAATTATCTTTAACCTTTCTAGTTAACTATGGATGGTGTGTCCATCCTTTGGACTTTTCCTTACTTATTGGAATGTATCTATTCTGTGCATCCTAAAATATCTCCTTAAATATTAGCCACTGAATCTCTACTGATCTATCCCTTAACCTAATTTGCCAATTCACTTTATCCAGCTCAGCTTTCATGCCCTCATAATTGCCCTTATTTAAATTTAAAAACTTACCCTCAGACCTACTCCTCTGTCCCTCAAACTGAATGTAAAATTCAATCATATTATGGTTGCTGCTACCTAGGGGCACCTCACTATGAGATCGTTAATTAATCCCATCTCGTTATACAATACCAGGTATAGTATAGCCTACTCTCTGGTTGGAGCTTGGCCTAAATAGCCAAGTGGTTATGGTACTGGGTTTATAACCCCAAGATCAAGAGTTCAAATCTCACAATGGCAAACTATGAAACAATGTAACTTCACCCGAAACAGATGGAAACGAGTTTGTACTCGAAAGAGTTACTCTCTGGTTGGCTCCAGAACATGCTGTTCTGAGAAACTATCCAGGAAACATTCTATTAACTACTCATCTAGGCTATCTTTGCCCATCTGACTTTTCCAGTCAATATGTAAATTAAAATCTCCCATGATTATCATTATTAATCATGATTACCATAATTATTATTATATAGCCTTTCTGACAAGCTCCAATTATTTCTTCCTTTATGCTCAACCCTACCATGTGGTTAATGTTAGGGTGCCTGTACACAGCTCCCACAAGTGACTTCTTGCCTTTACCATTGCTCATCTCTACCCAAACCGTTTCTACATCCTGGTTTCCTGAATTTAGGTCATCCCTCTCTGTTGTGCTAATACCATCATTAACTAACAGAGCCACCCCTCCATCTTTTCCTTTCTCCCATCGTTCCTAAATATCCTGTGCCCTTCAATATTCAGGTCCCAATCCATGTTCTCCTGCAGCCATGTCTCCATAATGGCTGTCAAATCGTAATTATATATTTCTATGTGCACTCTCAGTTCATCTGTTTTGCTTTGAATGCTACATTCAATCAGATACAGAGCTTTTAGTTTTACCCTTTTATCCTTTTTATAACCTCTAGTCTCATCTGTTGATTTACTGTTAGATTTGTACTCTCTATTCCTTCCTGTCACTGTCTATCATTTCCTGTAATAATACCTTTCTCTTTTGCCTTGTCTCTGCTCGTTGATTTACCACATCCTCCCAAATTTGATCCCTTGCCCCACTATTTAGTTTAAAACCCTCTCTGCTTCCCTAGTTATGCGACTCACAAGAACACCGGTCCCAGCATGGTTCAGGTGTAGAGTGTCCCAACGGTACAGATCCCAGTTTTCCCAGCACTGCTGCCAGTGCCTCACGAACCGGAACCCACTTGTCCCACACCAGGCTTTGAGCCACACATTCATCTCTCTAATCTGATTTGTCCTATGCCAATTTGCACATGGCTCAGGTAATAATCCAGAGATTATGACCTTTGAGGATCTGCTTCTTAATTTGGTGCCTAGTTCCTCATACTGACTGAGCACAATCTCCTTTGTCCTGCCTCTGTCATTGGTATCTACATGGACCATGATGACTGGGTCCTCCCCCTCCCACTGCAAATTCCTCCCCTGTCCCGAGCAGATGTCCCGAACCCTGGCACCGGGCAGGCAACACAGCCATCTGTACTCACACTCTTTGCTGCAGAGAATGGTGTCAATCCCTTTGACTATACTAGTCCTAACTACCACTACATTGCATTTTGCTCCCTCCACTTGAATGGCTTCCTGTGCCATGGTGCCACAGCCAGTTAGCTCATCCACCCTGCAGCCCCTATTCTTATCCAAACAAGCCGAAAAAACCGCAAACCTGTTGGACAATTGTGAAGATTGAGGTTACTGTGCTCCTGCCCTCCTTAACTGCCTCACTCACAGTCACACTCTCCTGTCCCTGACCACTGACCAAATCAGGAGACCCTGCCCTAAGAGGTGCGACTGCCTCCTGATACAAAGAATCCAGGTAACTTTCCCCTCCCTGATGTGTTGCAGTGTCTGTAGTTCAGCCTCCAGCTTATAAACTCTGAGCTAAAGCTGCTCAAACTTCAAAAGTTTACTGCAGACATGTTTGCCCTGGATCAAAGTGGCAACCAGGGGCTCCCATATGCTGTAGCTGTCACACATCACCTGTCCTGGCACCCTTAATGTGTTCTCATAAACTATTTAATTGTTTTATTCAATTATATATTTTACTTTTGTTTTTATATATTTTATTAATCTTACCACCAATTGTGAGATTATTTTGATCCTTAGGAATAGAATAAATCTTAGTACTTACCAGATTAACTCACACTTGCCCTAGTGATTGTTGATTTTGTCCTGTTGGCTAGTTTCCTTCCTAGCTCCCTAAACTTTGCCTCCATCTTTTTTCCTCTGTCATTGGTACCAATACGGACCACAACTGCTGGCTGTTCACCACTGCCCCCACCCTAGCCCACTATCCCTCCTCACCAAGAATGGGTGACATGATGGGTGACATCCTGACACCAAGGAGGCAACATATCCTGGATTCATGTCTGCCTCACGAAACACTTGTCTGTTCCCCAATCAAATTCCCTAACAGTATTGTTCTTTCCAATCTTCCTCCTGGCCCCTGTAAGATGAACCAGCCATGGTGCTGTGGACTTGGCTCTGGCTGCAATCTCCACAGGAACCATCATTCTCACCAGTATTCAGAACAGAATGCTAATTGGAGAGTGAGATGCACTCGGGGGATTGCCTGGTCCTCTTGACTGCCTGACAGTCACCATTTCCTCTCTTTGCCTCCATCTTTCCCTTAGCATTCCCTAAGCATTCCCTTAAGCTGCAGGGTGACTTCATCTATAAAAGTGCTATCCACAAAGCTCTCAACCTCATCATCATATAGCGTACCAAAGCAAGGACATTATGCTAAGCCTTCATAAATCACTGGTTAGATCTGCTTTTTGTAATAACCTGATGTACCAGACAGGTTTCAATAGGAAACAGTTAACTTAATTACAGAAGAGCTTTTCAGATGTTATATGCTTGAACGAGGTCCCTGACAAGAAGCCCCCCCCCCGGATTAACTGCGTTTAGGGCTCATTGGTTAGGGCCTCCAAAAACAACACATGACTGTGATAGACAGTAGGAGAGGCCATACCTTCAATCACGACATTTCCTCCACCTTAAGTTTTTCTACAGTTTCTATTTACAGAGAACATTTGAATATCCAACAACTTACACATATATACAACTCAGGTGATTAAATATTAAGGGCTGAATCATCCCAGGCTGCAATGGCGGGTTTTCATGCCATATCATCCCAAACCCACCGCATTAGTTATGCATTCCTGAGAAACACATCATTTCAATGGCGGGCAGGCCCTCATTCGCTCACCACACCATCATGTTGGGCACCACATTTAAAGTGCACCTGAGAATCCTGCACCACATCATACCTCGCTCAACATGACTCTGCTATCATGCTCTATTATCTCCACTTTCATTCACAGGGAGTTCTGCCAAGCGACCGACTCCCTCAGCCAGCCAGTCCCTCAGCTTCATCCAGGCCTTCATCTGCAGCCAAGAGGACACCTCCTCCAATGAAGAGGTGGAAATAAGCAGCCCAGAAGACCCATCACAGGACTTACCCACATCCTCCACTAGTGCAGGGACACACATCTTGGTGGGACATAGATCTGGAGCAGGCTTGGGTTCACAATTTGGTGGTCACCGCACCTCCATAGCAGGAGGAGGCAGGTTCGGCTGAGCTCCCTAGCACTCAGAGGACTGCTGAGGAGAAAGCATCTGTGAGATCCAATTCAAATGATGAACATCTGGATTTGGCCTTCCACCTCATCATGGAGAGTCAGCAGAAGGCGGGGAACATCACGCAGAGCTGTTGAAAGCCCTCAATGGAGTGGCATGCGAGTGCGTCCACCTGCTCTCTGATGCAGTGGTGCCCTCATGTGTGTATTGAGGCCTCTGTGGGGACAAAGGCAGATGCCATGGAGACACTGGTCCAGCATAATGCGGAGATATGCGCAGACCAGCACTCCATTGCTGAAGACATGGGTCAGTTTCTGCAGTGGCAACACGAGAGGGAAACGGGGCACCTCGACATCCCTCCAGGTGCTCCCTCCCTCAACAAGTCAAGCCGGGACCTTCGGGCTCTCGAAGGGAGAAGGAACAGCAGATGGACACCCCTGGGTCATCCGTTGAGGAATCTCAGATGCTGTCCTCTCCCTCTGAGTCCCCTTTGCCTGTGAGCCCTCATCCTCATCCTCTGTCACCGCAGAGGGAGCAGCTAGCCCACAAATCATTCTGGATAGAAAAGTGTGTGTGTGCCAGGGCCTTTCAGAGCCTTGTGCAAGCATTCTTGCATGCACGTGGATCCTTCACGTATCACAATCACCTTAATGTCCCGAGCATTTTCAGTGCTGCCTGCTGTGATTCACTTTCAGTTGTCCATCTGAGCTGACCTGCATCTCCGCCCACCCACTGATCACACTCCCATGCAGCACCTGATCTCGCCTGCCATGACTCATTTCACTTACGATTTGGAAGCTCCCCCATCATTTCCTCTCCCCCAGTCACCCATTTCCTTTCCCCCATCACAGTTGACCCCCTAGTATCACCTTCCACCTCTCCTCTGTAACCTACCAGCCACAACCCTTTTCCTTCAGGGATGTCGATGTGAACATGCACATTCCCTTCCTCCCAGAAAATCCCACCTCCATCCACATTCTTCTCCTGACCTCCTCCTTCACACACCCAGTGTCCGTGTCTGCCTCTGAATCTCCACCAACCACCTTAACCACACTGGCCGTCTCTTCTATCGCTCATGTTGAACCCTCAACTTCCCACCATGCTGCCTCACTCTGCCCTCAGTCATTCTGTCCATTCCTTCATTCCACACTTAACCTCAGCTCGCTCCCCAAGAGACAGACGTGGACCTATCAGACCCCCTCTCTTGCATGTTCACCTGTACATCCCCCCCTCCAGACTCCTTCCACCCTTTGCACCCATTCCCTCCTTCAGACCCTTTTTCTACCCACCAGAAACCCTTCCCCTCTTTGCACCCCTTCCCTGCCCCCCAGAACCCATTCTCCCCTTGGCACTTCTTCCACACCGGAACCCTTAGCTCTCCCACCACCTCCCAGACTACTACCCCCCAACTTAGTCCCTCCCCCTTCCTGTCTCCTTCCTCCAAACTTAAGTCTCCCACCACCCTTAGTCCTTTCCCCCATTACTCCTTCTTCCAGCCTTACCTCTTCCTCCAGCCTCACTTCTTCCTCTGACCTTACTCCCTCCCCTCTCTGCACACCTTCCTCCCACTCTGGACTCCGTCTCCTACCCGCACCCTTCCTCCTCCTCCCCCCAGACTCATCCCCCCCTTCCCACCCACGCGACCACTCCTTCTTCCACCGTTACTGCCTCCCCTCTCCTCACTCTTTCCTCACCCTGGATTCCCTCCCCTCTCTGCACTCTTTCTCCCCTTAGATTCCCTCCCCTCTCTGCACTCCTTCCTCTCTCCACACTCCTTCCCTTATACATTCTAGCCCCCTTACACCTACATCCCCAGTTGCTGTCTTCTCCCCCATTACCCCCTCCTCCCCATACTCCTTGCCCTAATCCCATCCTCCTCCAAACACCTTCATTCCCCCTCGCAACCTCACGTCCCCGACGCCTTCATTCCCCCTCCCAATCTCACCGCCCCCAACACCTCTTCCTCTCCTAGTTGATCCCAGACTTCCCTTTCCCACCCTCTTAACCATCATCTGTTGTGAGCATCAAAGATGACTTTCCAACTTCCGTGAGCTGCGTCGCAGCAGAGCTATCACCATGAGAATCCACCCAGCATGCCATGGACATTCCACCAGTGTGTCATTGCTGTCAGATTCAAGCATCTTCTGCTCCTCGCATGTCCACAATATGAGCAAGGCCCTGGCGGGTAAGTCCTGACTTCTGCGCGTCACCCTTGTCCAGATGTGTTCTACACACGCATCTTTTCCCACTGACGTGGGTGGACGATCCAGCGGGGGGCACGATTCTTGCAGGCTGGCCTTATAATCATATGCTGATGCATTACAATGATGTTCCTGATGTCCAATGGCAGAAAACGTGACCCACCATCGGTGGGCTGAGCAGATGATTGCAAAGTGGTTTCACGCTGTCGAGAAACTTTTTTTTAATTCGTTTACGGCATTCACTGGCTGGACAAGCATTTATTGCCTATCCCTAGTTGCCCTTGGGAAGGTGGGGTGAGCTGCTTTCTTGAATCTCTGCAGTCCATGTGGTGTAGGTACACCCACAGTGCTAGACCATAAGACCATAAGACATTGGAGCAGAAATTAGGCCATTAGGCCCATCGAGTCTGCTCCGCCATTCAATCATGGCTGATAAGTTTCTCAACCCCATTCTCCCGCCTTCTCCCCATAACCTTTGAAAGTGCTGTTAGAAAGTTCAAGGATTTTGACCCAGTGACAGTGAAGGAATGGCGATATGCTTCCAAGTCAGGATGGTGAGTGACTTGGAGGGGAACTTACAGGCGGTGGTGTTCCCATCTATCTGCCTTTGTCCTTCTAGATGGTAATGGTTGTGGGTTTGGAAGGTGCTTGCGAAGGAGCCTTGGTGAATTCCTGCAGTGTATCTTGGAGATAGTACACACAGCTGCTGCTGTGCATTGGCAGTGGAGCGAGTGAATGTTTGTAGATGTGGTGCAAATAAAATGGATGGTGTCAAGCTTCTTGAGTGTTGTGGGAGCTGCACTCATCCAGGCAAGTGGGGAGTATTTCATCACACTCCTGACTTGTTCCTTCTAGATGGCAAACAGGCTTTGGGGAGTCAGAAGGTGAGTTACTCATCACATGATTCCTAGCCTCTTACCTGCTCTTGTAGCCACAGTATTTATATGGCTAGTCCAGTTCAGTTTACGGTCAATGGTAACCCCTGGGATGTTGATAGTGGGGGATACAGTGATGGTAATGCCATTGAATGTCAAGGGGTGATGATTAGATTCTTTCTTGTTGAAGATGGTCATTGCATGGCACTTGTATGGTGCAAATGTTACCTGCCATTTGTCAGGCCATGCCTGGATATTGTCCAGGTGTTGCTGAATTTGGACATGGACTTATCCTGCCATATTGTCTGCTCATGCCACCGAACACGCCCGACAGCATTGGGCATGGAAAATCCCAGCCTAAGTATCTGAGGCACTTTCCATATTCGGTTAGAGTGGTGTAGCTCTAACACTGGAGGTTCTAACACAGGATCAACATGATCAGCAACTGCAGCACCAGGTACATAATTAGAAAGTGGCAGTTCAGGGTTAGACAATTCTACAGAAACATCAGGCATGTATATTCTAGGTCAAGGTGTCACTGGTACGACATAAATTACAGGCGGAATAGCTAGTTGTTGAAATGTCTCTCTACTCTGGAGATGGTCTACTTGTTTTCCAACAATTCAGTCTTCCACTTCCACCTGGAAGGATAAAGGACCAATTTCTGAGACCCAACAAAGGGACCCAACAAAGTTTACTTCCAAAATTCTGCACGAAAACTGTGTCTCCTACAGTGAATCTGCAAGCTTTGCTATGAATATCGTGATTCAACTTTTGATTATTCTCTATTTTCCCCTCTCAGTTTGGAAACACCAGACTGAACTTTGTATGGAGGTGGCATTTCATCAATAGTTCCGATGGCACTGAGCCCATAGTTGAATAAGGCGTCATACGATAATTGAGGAGAAAATGGGAAAGTTGAGTTTCTAGAGTGCCTTCTGATAACCTCTACATTCCAGATTTAAAAATTTGCACAGCTCTTTAGCTAAACCATTTGATGAGGGATGATATGTTGCTGTTTTAATATGCCTGGTTCTGTTTAAACTCATGAATTTCTGAAACTCTGTGCTGGTAAAGACCGTACCATTATCAGAAACGACGATTTCTAGTAGGCCATGTATACTAAAACTATGACGCAGTTTTTTGATAGTTGCGCTCTATGTTGGTGATCTGATTTCATACACATCCGTCCAATTAGAATGCACATCAACGATCATTAAAAACATGGTACATGAGAATGGTCCCACATAATATGTAGTTTAACCCAGGGTCGACCAGGCCACTCCCATGGATGCAGTGGAGCTGAAAGGGCAACTTCTGTTGTTGCTGACAATGGAGACAATGCTTGACCATGCTTTCAATGTCACTGTCAATACCTGGCCACCAGACATAGCTTCACACAAGCATGTTCATCTTTGATATGCCTGGAAACGTACTTTGAAGCTCTGTCAAGAGTGGTTCTCTTCCTTGTGAAGGGACGACAACTCTTGATCACCACAATAAGATTCCATCATGACAACTTAACTCTGTTTTTCAGGCATGGAATCATCTCATCTCTTCAGACACTGGTCAATTTGACCACCCTACAAGATAAAATTGGATCCCTGTACATCCAATTTCTAATTTGTTTCACACACACGATTGAAGAATCCAAGAAATGAAGTACTAGCACAACTTGTGGCACTGGAGCATGTACAATGCTATCTAATGAGTGCATAGGATGTTGCATAAAGGATATTCACACACAATAATATCAAAGCCCAACATTGAATTCTTGCTGATGCTATTGGTGGAATGGCCTTATCCTCACTGAATAAACCCAGTAATGGTTTATGGTCTGACATAATGGTGAAATGTTGTCCACGCAGATACTGGTGGAATTTCTTCACTCCAAATATCACCGATAAACCTTCCTTTTCTCATTGGAAATAACCCTTCTTGGCTGTGGACAGGGTTCTGGAGAGATAGTCAGTCGGCCTTTCTGATCTGTCCTCCATTCTAAGTGATAACACAGCTTCTACACCATAAGGAGAAGCATCAGATATTAATATCAATTCATTCAATGAGTTGTAGTGTACCAATAAACAAGTGTGTGTAATAGCTTCTTAACTTTCACAAAGGCTTCTTTCTGTTGTGCATTCCGCAACCAACAATGATTTTTTTTTAACAACTGGTGTAATTATGCTAACACTGTTGATAAGTTTGGCAAGAAGTGGCGATAATAGTTGACCGTACTCAGGAAAGACTTGAGTCTGATTACGCTGGATGGAGAGGGCACATCTTTGATTGTCCTAACTTTCTCTTCTACCGGATGCAAACCCATGACATCCACTTTGTGACCCAGGTAAGTAACTGCTGTTGCTTGGAAAGTACATTTCTCTTTCTTTAAACATATGCCACTTCCAAGAATCTTCTTAGCACCTCTTCTAGGTTGGCCAAGTGTTCAGCTTCAGTTGACCCTGTGATCAGAACATCACCTAGGTATATGACTACTCAAAGAAGTCCTTGAAAAAGGCTCTCCATTGTCCTTTGGAAGATTGCACATGCTGATGATACTCCAAAGTGTTAACGAGTATATTGATAAAGACCCTTGAGCATGTTGATGGTTACGCATCCTTTAGACATGCCATCCAGCTATAACTGTTGCCTCCAGCTAGCTTTGCATGTTAGTTGTCTATCCTCAGGATAGGATATTTATCTAGTTTGGCTGTCTTGTTCATGGTCAATTTATAGTCCCCACAAACGCATACGGTTTGGTCAGGCTTCACCACTGGGACTATGGGCACTGCCTATTCCGAGAATAGACAGGTTGGATGATGCCCAGCTTTTCTAACCGGCACAGTTCTGCATTCAGCTTCTCTTTTAAAGCATAAGGCACAGGTCTGGCCCTAAAGAAACATGGCTTCGCCTGAGAATCCACATATATTTTTGTTTGCAAACCTTTTAACTTCTCTAATTTATCGTGAAATAAACTGTCGTGTTTCCTTAGAAATTGAGAAACTCCTCCTGTTCTCAAGTGGAATATTTCAGACCAGTTAACCTTTATTTTTTTGTAACCAGTCTCAGCCCAGAATGCTAGGTCGTCCATCTGTCACAATGATCACCGGAAGTTGGGCTGTCTGTCAGTACCTGCTATAAGACACAGGTACAGTGGTGATTCCCTTTACCTTTCTTGATTCTCATAGATTCATAGACGTTTACAGAACAGGAGGAGGCCGTTCTGCCCATTGTGTCTGCACCAGTCAACAAAGATCTGACTACGCTAATCCCATTTTCCAGTGTTTGGCCCATAGCTCTGGAGGCTATGGCAACTCAAGTGAATATCTAAATACTTCTTAAATCTTACAAGAGTTTCTGACTCAACCACCCTTTCAGGCAGTGAGTTCCAGACTCTCACCACCCTCTGGGTGAAAACATTTCTCCTCAACTCCGCTCTTAGCCTTCCACCTCTTAACTTAAATCTATGACCCCTGGTTATTGACCCCTCTACTAATGGAAAAAATGCCTTCCTATCTACCCTATCTATGCCCCTCATAATCTTATACACCTCTATCAGGTCCCCTCTCAACCTTCACTGCACCAAGGAAAACAACCCCAGCCTATCCAATCTTTCCTCATTGCTCAGGCCTTCCAGCCCAGGCAACATCCTGGTAAATTTCCTCTACACCCTCTCCAGTGCAATCACATCCTTCCTATAATGTGGTGACCAGAAATGCACACAGTACTCCAGTTGTGGCCTAACCAGCATTTATGCAGTTCCAGCTTAACCTCCCTACATGTATTCTAAGCCTTGGCTAATAAAGGCAAGTATCCCATATGCCTTCTTAACCACCTTATCTACTTGCCCTGCTACCTTCAGGGAACTGTGCATATGCACACCAAGGTCCCTCTGATCTTCAGTGCTTTCCATGGTTCTACCATTCATAGTGTAATCCCTTGCCTTGTTAGTTCTTCCAAAGTGCATTACCATACACTTTTCCAAGTTGAATTCCATTTGCCACTGTTCTGCCCATGGACCAGTCCATTGATATCATCCTGCAGGTTACCACTATCCTCCTCACTATTTACCACCCTATCAATTTTCCTGTCATCTGTGAACTCCATTTAAGTCCAAATAATTTATGTACACCACAAACAGCATGGGCCCTAGCACTGAGCCCTGCAGAACCCCACTGGAAATAGACTTCTAGTCACAGAAACCTCCCTTTACCATCACCCTCTGCTTCCTGCCTCTCAGCCAATTTTGGATCCAACGTGGCACTTTGCCTTGGACCCCATGGGCTCTTACTTACTTGACCAGTCTGCCATGAGAGACCAGCATATGTCTTCAATTGATCAGTTGTCCGTTCCAGATTTAATGGCTGCATTTAGGTATTTAAATGTGTGTTCTCCTACCACTGTGGTTGAGGCTCCCATACCTACCTTCATTATTAGTAGCCTCCCATTAACTTGGATTGTGACAGTGATAGTTTGGTTTTTACAGCTGTGATGTTGTACAGGGAATAGATGTCGGTATCAGCAGCTTCAGATTCTGCTGTTTTTTTCAATTCAATCATATTGGTTTGCTGCTTTATGAGCTTTTTTGACTTTGCCCTGCATTGCTTTATTACGTGACCTTTCTTATGGCAGTAATGGCATTCTGCCTCCTTGAATTTGCAGGTGTCCGGTACATGGTCAACCCCACATCTATAACAAATTAACCTTGGAGTTGCTACTGAAATGTTTCTACTAGGCTTTTTCATTTTTTTAACAGCGAACATTGGCTCTCGGTTCTCTGCCGTGTCTGTGGTTTTCCAACCACACCCGGGGGTAGGTTCCCCCACCCCCACATGAAGAACAGTGCCATGTTTTATGTGTTGCAAATCCTGTGAATCTCTCACGACACTTTCCATGGTGAGTGCTATTTCCATGGCGTACTTCAAACCCACGCAAGCCTCTGCAAGTAAACAGTGCTGAATGGTGTCATTGTGAACTCCACAACCTAATCGGTCCCTTGGCATATCATTGAGTGATCTCCAAAGTCGCAGTTTTCTGTCAACTGCTTCAACTTCACTATATAAGTTGCAATGGACTCTCCCAGGGCCCTAATTCGAATTAAACTTACACCTCTGCATTATTACAGATGGCTGCAGCTGGAAATGTGTTTTCACGAGGTCCACTAATTCATTAAAGGACTTAGAATTGGGCGTGTTCAGGGCTGTCAGGCTGCATATGAGATTGTATGTCTTGCTACCTCATACACTCAGAAGGATTGCTTTCTATTTTTCCTCTGTGGTAATTTCGTTTGCTATGAAATAAAAACCAAGCCACTCTACATACTGGCTCCAGTCTTCCAATAGTGGCATCGTAAGGATCGATTCTGCTGAAGAGTGGCATGACTGGTGAGTGTTCTTTTTTTTCTTTTTGAGGTTTGATGTACTCACGCTAACAAGGCAAGGTGCAGCATCTGAGCTATTTTACCCTTGTCGCCAAATGTAATGACTTGACATACCAGGCAAGTTTCAACAAGAAACAGTTAACTTTATTATAGAGAGCTTTTCAAATGCTACACGCTTGAACCAGTAATTGGAGGCTGCACACCGATCTCTCCATCTGCAATAGGCTGGTCCTGCTGGATTGCAGTGAGGCTATGAGGCTTGAATTTATGGCGGTGCCACTGAGGACCATTTCCCCTGAACAATTCATTGTGGTTAGTGTACCCACACTGAGGGCTCTCTTACCCTGGTGGTGCAAATGAGGTCTTTCATCCTTTTCCGGCATTGGAGGGCTGACATGTGCTGGAGGCCCCGGGCATTGACTGTGGTGGCAACCAGCTCCCATGCATGGCTGGTTTTCCTGCTTGGCCTATTGCTTCCCATCAGCTGGGCACAGGATGTTCCTCCTGGCCTCCACCTGGTCGAGGAATATGCTCAGCGATATGTCACTGAACTTTGGTGCTGGAGGTCCCTGTCCCCTTCTTGTCAGCTCTATCGGCCATGTTAGTAAGTTGCTGCCCTGGCACTTATTAAATATGGTGCCCTGATATGATGGCGGGGCACACGCCACCCAGCCCGCCCTGCTGCACAATATTTCAGGAAACCCCCAACTGTATAATTAATGAGGTCGGGGTCTTGCAATATCACAAATTCCCAGTGGCCTCCATGGTGGTAACCAAGCCCCATCCCTGGCACGGGCCTTGGTCCCAGAAGGGAAATTCCCGCCCTTTGGAGGAGTAAGCAGAGGCCCAGCAATCCTCAGCTCCATGCATATGAAGAGCTATCATCAAAGCAGCAAGGGCTCCTGCTGATGGATCAAATTTGCGAAGATCTGTCACGAGTTTCCAGAGACAGTGAAGTCCCATGCGCAAACGATGGAGGACTCCATCCATGACATGAGTGGCTCCATATCTCTGGGATGTGTATGCATGGTGCCCTCCATGGAGATAGTGGTTAGTGACACATGGAGAGACACTGGGCGGCGTGAGCACACAATATGGTGAGAAGGCCAGAAATCGGTTTCACGATGTCGTGAAACCAGATTGTGATCATCCACTCAGCCTGTCGATGACGGGCCATATTTCCCACCATTGGACATCAGGAACCTCATTGTAATACATCTGCATATCATTATATGGCCAGCCCCCCGGAATCACACCCCCAACATGCCGGATCTTCCACCCACATCAGCGTGATCGCACGCCGATGTGTTTTACAACAGCATATATAAGGTGTGCACTTGGCAGGCTGCACTTTGAGGGAAACCCGGAGGTGAGTGCACAGTAACATTGCACAGCGAGTTGCCTGTTGAACTTCAAGGTTGAGGCGCACTGGAGACGTGGGGGAAAGGGCTGCCCTGTGGTTGAAGCGACTTGGAGACGTGGGGGCAAGGGCTTCCTCGTGGTTGAAGGTAGTGCACAAGCACTTGCAGTAGGGGGGGAAGTGGTAAAATGTTAAGAAAATCTTGTATAAAGTGACCATTCCTCTGCAGCTGAGAAGTTCAGGCGCAGCCACATTGGCGTGCATGGAGTCAGGTCTCTAGCTTATCTACAATGCAGAGGAATGGAAGTGCCACCAAGTGTTCCAGAGCTTTTCACCCCCTGGGCACAGACTGCAAACTAATGAAAGTTTTAGTGGAGTGCAGAACAGTTGGACAACTGGGTACATTGTACAATCACCTTGTTAAAGGTGGCCATGGAGCAGTCACTGGTGGAGGTGCTCACAGCCCCTTGCAATGTCATCATTCAGGCTTGGACCAGTCTCCCCCATAGTTCAAGTTAACAGTGCAGCCTTCCAGCGCAGGTTAGGAGAATGCCTGAGCTGAGAGCAATGGGCAAAGCTGCTGACAATCGGTCAGGTGGAGGAGAGCAGAGATGGTTGGGGTTTCGGGCAGCCATGCAGCACATCATGCAAGTGTGGCCAACACTCTCTGGGATGCATTAAGGGGCCTTCAGACTTAACTAAGAGAGGTTCTTAGTACACCCAAGCTAACCCACAAGTCTCTCTTTTTCATCTCGCAGGAGGAGTACATCAGAAGCATGGAGCCTGGTGACCTAACTGTATGCCTCATGGTGTACAAGGAGCAAGGATGAAGGAGAAGAGAGCGACGGAGGTGCCTGCCTGTGCAGACGGAGGAGCAGCACCTTCAGGAAGTAGGGATAGCTGGGGCTCCCACACATGCTGAGGAGCCACAGTTCACTGTTGCTGGTCGGCACCTAGCTACACCCAGGGTTTATAGACACCACCTTTCATTCTTGCAGATGGCTGATAACCAGTGTCGCCGAAGACTGCACATATCTAGGGAACTGGTTAGTCATATCTGCCAGCTACTGCAGGATTTGGCGCCACAGGGACATGGAGGGCATCAACTGCCCATGGTCGTGAAAGTGACTGCGGTGCTCTATTTTTATGCCAGTGACTCCTTTCAGGCTCTGTGGGATATCACAAGCCTCCACCCAAAAATGCATCCATGACATCTTCAAGAGGCCACACAACTTTGTCCATTTCACCCAGGACCAAGAGAACCAGGGCGATTCGATTTGCCCAGATCTCAGGTTTCCCACGGATGCAGTGTATGATTGACTGCACTCACGTGGCACTCAGATCTCTGTCGCAAGAAGGGGTCACCTATGTCAATCTTAAGGTCTGCCATTCGCTGAATGTGTAGCTGGTGTGCAACCACCACAAACGAATTCTGCAGGTCTGCACACGATTTCCAGGGAGTGTCCATGACTCCTACATTCTCAGTCGCTCGCAGATCCCTGAGGTCTTCCAGGGTCCACAGAGGCTGCAGGGATGGCTCTTCAGGGGCGAAGACTACTCACAGAGGACATGGCTGATGACACCCATGCAGCAGCCTCAGACTGCAACAGAGTGACGGTATAATGAGGCTCATGCTGCAACTCGCAACTTGATGGAGCAAACCATCGGGATGCTGAATATGATGTTCCGGTGCTTGGACCGGTCTGGTGGAGCCCTGCAATACAATCCACAGAGGGTGTCACACAACATCATTGCCTGCTGCAGCCTTTACAACCTGGCGCTGCAATGGGGAGAAGGGCCGGCTGAGGAGAAAATGCAGGAACTAGAGATCTCCTGCGATGAAGAGGACTTTGGCGGTAATGAGGGTGAGGAGTTCCTTGAAGGACGATGACGGCAATGAGGCCCTCGCACTGGCCAGACCAGGCAGATGCACTTAGGAGGCCCGCATAGCTGCTAGATTTGCAGAGGGACCGACATGCAGTGAGGATCCTCACATTGTATCAATGAACATTTGAATCCTGTCTGGCTTGTGGCAGCACACACTCTGTGATAATGTTCCTTTCATTGAGATGCAGAGAAGACCCTAACAGTCATTCACTTGCAGGAGGTTGATGACTTGCAGTGAGGACACTCCATAGATCTTCACACAGCCTCTGAGAATGTCTGACTCCTGTCAGGCCAAGGGCAGCTTGCTTGCGCTTTGCGATCAGGGTTATATCATGGAGATGCAGCCATGAAACTTTAAAAGCTCTTGATCTTTTGTCCGCCTTCAGCACCTGAGCCCTTCAGGAGCACAGCATCACTGGTCACAGGTACTGAAGGGATGGGGACCAGTCCCACCTTAAATGTGCTGAGAGAGCATGAGAGAACTCTGTGACACCTGCCCACTACATTTTGGCAGCAATGACCAGCACCGTCGAGGTGCAGGCATCAGTAATGTGTCCAGGGAGTGTGAGGCTGGCCCAGGCCTGAAGGCCGCACAGAGCACAGGGAAGAGGCCCTGGACTGAGACACCTGCCTTTTATCTTGTGCAGAAAGGTTTCAATCTGAGTGACATAAACGCTGTTCATCAGAACAAGGAACCATAGGCAGGGAGACATTCTTAGGAGCTTATTTACAATAATAAATAGTATGTACAAGTGATTAACTCCCATGGCCAGGCTGTGCAACTCCAGAAAGAGTTACATCCTCTTAACTTTCCTATCAGCCACAGCGGAGGTGGAGGCAGCCTGCTGACTGTGATGCCCTGTCTGTGATGACCTTGACGGACGTCCTCTGGAGGGCCCCAGCCTGCTTTCGGGCTCCTCTTGTGTGGCAGTGGCACCGTCCTCAGCCTGTGAATCTGGAGCTGCTGAGCTCACAGAAAGAGGGAATTCGGATGGGCTGGACATTCCCGGAGTCACCTGGATGGATGGGCCCAGGGGGTATACTTGCTGATCCTCCTCTTGGCTGACTCCTTGAATAGAAGATATAGTTTGAGTGAGATCGAGCTGCTCTGCAGCCCTCTCCCTTACACACTGTTGGAGGCCAACTATGGCATCAGCGATGGCGTTCAGTCCATGCACCAGTATGAGAGCGACGTCCTGGACCAAAGTCTCTATGGCGGCCGCCAACCTACCAGTGTTGATCTCAGTGCATTGGCATGTTGGTGCTATGATCTCAGCCTGAAGGCGGATGGACTTCTCCATTGTGGCTTGCAATCTGAGGAGTGCAGTGGACCTCCCCTCCTGATGTTCCTGAGTTTGCCTTTGTAGCTCCAGCAACTGAGACATGACCAAGTCCAGAGGCTCATCATCTGTCTTGGACTCAGCAATGCTCTGGCCTCTAGCAGTCCTCTGAGTGCCGGACACCTGGGAAGTCCCTGCCGCCACCTGTGGATCAGAAAGTCCAATGTGCTCACCAGATTGTAATCCCGAAGCTACTCTAAAGCTAGGTCCCACAGAGGCGTGTGTCTCTGTGCTGGTGGAGGGTGTGGGTGAGCGCTGTGACGGGACTTCAGGGAGGTTTCAGCGGATTCCTCTTCTGAGCTTCCCTCGGGGCTTGATTGGAGGCCCTGGGTTATGGACTCTCGAGGCTGTTTCCCAGATGTTCCCATGAAAGCGAGGGGAGATAATCAGTGCATGGCAGTGGCCTGTCAAACAGGACACATTGATCACAGCATGGCTGTCTGATAGATGTTGCACTGCTGGATCCTCACTTGGTAGAGCAGTACCGATCTCACCATCAGCACAGGACCAGTCCAGATCCTCACCAGTCAGCTGGATGACTCTGTTTTCAAAGTTCATGAGGACCTTGATTTCAGACATTCCTTCACCAGTATGCAACCTCTCCCTCCTGTGTGCCAGCCTGTCCTGCATGAATGCAGATGGAGAGAGTGTAAGAAGGATACCTGCCAGACCAGATGATAAGATTGCCTGGCATGTGTGGGTAGTGAGTGGTCCCATGGATAGAATGAGGTCAATGAAGGTGTGTGTGAGAGAGTGAATGGTCATGGCCCTTGCACTGGCAGTGAGTGAGGGCCCTGTGGATGTGTGATGGGTTTTTGAGTGCGTGAGTTGACAGTGATGAGAAGAGCAGCTTACCCTGTTAGAACGGAGGAGACCATTTGTCATAACATTCAAGACTATGGGCCAAGTGCTGGTAAATGGGATTAGGTAGGTAGGTCAGGTGTTTCTCACATGTCAGTGCAGACTTGATGGGCCGAAGGGCCTCTTCTGCACTCTGTGATTCCGTGATTTGCAGCATTGGGTGGCTGTCCTCTTTTGCAGGGTGTTGCACTGACCACCGCTGCCACAGCCTCCCTGGTTGGATTGGTGATATTGTTGCACATCCTGTGGCCAGCGTAAGGGTAGAGGACACCATGGCAAGCTTGCGCTGCATCCAAAAGCTGCTTGAGGGACTCATCATTGAACCTGGGAGCTACAGTCTTCTTCCCTTTAAGGGTCATGTCTTCCTTGCAGCAGTCCAGGGCTGGAAGCACTGAGAGGTTTGCACATGGCTGCACTTTAAATATGGCGCCAGGCATGAAGAAGTGGCTAGGTGATGCCGTGGCAGGTGAATGAGAGCTCGTTTCCCAGAAATGCATAATTAATGCAGCGGGTTTGGGATGATATGGCTCCAGGAGCTGCCATTGCAGATGGTGGGTAAAACACTCCCGCATTTAGTGCAAACCTGGGATGATTCTGTCCATGGAGTTCAACACCACGTGGATGCAGGGGCTGCAAGCAGACATCCAGAGGAAGGTTCCAGAGATGAGAATCTTCAATTATATGAATAGATAGGAAAAGCTAGAACTGTTCTCTATGGAGAGGAGAATGTTGAGAGGAGATTACATTGAGGTGTTCAAATTCTTAAGGAATCTGGACAAAGCAGATTGGGAGAAACTATTCTTATTGTTAGAAGGATGGAGAATGATTGGTAAAAACGAATCAAAATGATTAGCAAATGAACCATAGAGTCACTTAGGACAGAGGAGTAGGCTATTTGGAACATCGATTCTTTATTAGTTCTCTGCAGAACAATCCATTCAATCCCATTCTCGTTTCTTCCTGGTAACCCTGCAAGTTTATTTCCTTCAAGTGCCTATCCAATTTAATTTTGAAATCATTAATTGTTTCTTTTGTGTTCTTCTATTTGTTGCAGATGTACCAATTATGCACCAAGGATTGGTAAAACAATATTGTGGGTTCTCTATTTGAAGATAAGACGATGAACAGACAATGGTAGCTGGGAGGCTATGTGGACATGTCTGACCTGTAGGACTGCTGCTGTATTCTGTCTACAGAGGCATGGGATTAACCATCACATCTTATCTCGTGTTGGGTAATGATGGATAGCAGTTTAAGATACGCACCCTTTAAGGCACATATGCATTACATCACAGCTTCCACTTCCAAAACCCTCGTGGGCAGTGAGTTCCAAGTCATTACCAATCGCTACATAAAAAAGTTCTTCCTCATATTTCCTCTGCAAATTTTGCCCAAAACCTGAATTCTGTGTCCCCTAGTCCTTGAACAATTAACACTTTTTAACACTCTTTAACACTCTTCCAAGTTTGGTATCTTTGGCAATTTCTGAATTTTTACTCTATTCTGTTATGATCCAGTTAGGGATCATTAACATTTAAAAAGAAATCCAAACACCTTGTTTTAACCAATAGAACTACACAAATAGAACAAAGCACTGTTGGTACATTTTGCAGTAGTACACAACAAAGCTGAATATGGAAATTACAAAAGAGATCCAGAAAAAGGAATAAGAAGGACAAAGAGATTATAAGAGATAAAAACAAAAAACGGCGGATGCTGGAAATCCAAAACAAAAACAGAATTACCTGGAAAAACTCAGCAGGTCTGGCAGCTTCTCCGCTGTTGCTGCCAGACCTGCTGAGTTTTTCCAGGTAATTCTGTTTTTGTTGTGAAAGAGATTATAAGGATGGATTCAGCATAAAAGGGAACTCAAAAATCTTTCCACCACCTACAAGGCACAAGTCAGGTGTGTGATGGAATAATTTCCACTTGCCTGGATGAGTGCAGATCCAACAACACTCAAAAAACTTTGCATTATCTTGGACAAAGCAACCACACCCAATCCACCACCTTAAGTATTGATCCCCTCCATCATTCTGGCTGTAGTGTGCAGCAATGTGGCTGTAGTACCATAAGTATCAAGATATTCCGCAGACAATTGCCAAGGCTTCTTCAACAGCACTTCACAAACCTTCAACTAATAGCTCAAATCATCAGGTGCATGTGAATACCACCACTTCTAAGTTTCTCTTCATATCTCACGCCATCCTGATTTTGAAATATATTGCCGTTTCTTTATCATCACTAGGTCAAAATCCTGCAACCTCCATACCAAACAGCACTGTAGGAGTACAATCAAACTATGGATTACAGTAGCTCACTACCACCTGCTCAAGGGCAATTAGGGATGGGCATATGTGCTTCTCAGCAAAGCCTCATTCTGTGAATAAATAAAGATTTTTTTAAAAAAAATTAGTGGAAAGCTGCAGTATCTATGTCATATGTCATAATTTTCCTCCCAAGTTCCTTGTACTCTGCATTCTAAAAATTATTGTGTTTGGCACAAACTGGAGTGTAGATATCAAAATGAGATCAAAAAGCTAACAAGAAAGATAAAGAGCATATAAATCCTAACTACCTGCTGGATTGAGGCTCCAATGCTTCATTGATGTTTTTGTGGGCCAGAATGCACTTTTACTGGATTTGGGAAGGCCAACAGCAGGGTGACATACTGGACTGAATTTATTCTGTATTCTTTGGGCTACAGTGAATGTGTATTCTTGGCTGCATTTTTCTTGCATTTTTTGGCTTACAATGAGTGCATTTGCCCTTTGTATTTTGGACCTCAAATGACCTTGTGTCCCCTGAAATACATTTATCCTGTGTACTTGCAACCTCAATAACTGTGTATACTCTGTAATATAGGCCAGGAGTTTGCGCTTGTCAGGCAGGCTTGGCGGGGGTGGAAAGCTGAACGCCACTCGCAATCGGGCCACAACTGTTATATCACGCTGGCGAGCCAACTAAGGCCTGCAGCACACCCGAGAAGGAGTGGGTGAGGGCGGGGACCTGTTGGTCCTCGGGTGCAGTGGCAACCTGATGGGCAGTTAAAAAGTGGCGCAGGCAGCCCCAGGGTGCCCATGTCGGAGTTGCAGCAGTGACATGGCTGCAAACGAAGATGTTGACACCAGGCAGGTGAGGCTGGCTGGGCACTTGGCGCCCTGTTTTTCCAATGAGTGCCATGCTCCTGGAGGAGGTGGCTGCCAGAAGGGACACCCTGGTCCTCAGTGATGGGAGGAGGAGGCCACTGCACCTCACAAAAAGGGCGTGGGAGGAGGTGGCAACCCGGGCGAGCAGCCACGATGTGGTGCGGCACACCTGGGTGCAGTGCCAGAAGTGCTTCAAAGATCTGTTGCGCTCAGGAAGTGTGGGTATCGGGTTGGCATGGGTCAGTGGGTTGAATTGTTTTGGGCTGGCCATCCCCCTGTGAAGCTCAGGGGTATTAGAGTCTGAGTGCCAACTGTCAATCACGCTGGAGCTGACCAAGGGGGTAAGCCCTGGCTGCTTTGACTGAGTGCCTTGGGGCTTGAGGGCCACGGCTCAGATGTGCCCTGCAAGGCGTTCCTCGGGTGGGGTTGGTCAGGCTGCAATGGCACTGCAAGTGGAGAGTGGACTAATCAATGCTGGAGAAGACATCCCATAACAATACTGAGAGGTCACAGACTGGTGAAGGACCCCCACACCTCCTCATCCTCTCCAGGTACGAATTGGCGGCCTTGGAGTTCAAGAGGCGCCAGGCACCTCGATCAACTGGCCGCTGTGAGGCTCGGCTGTCAGACGAAAGTAAGAGTGCAGTGCACTGTGGTGATAGTTTTGAATGCTGCAAACAATCTTGTGCAGTCTCATCATTGATGGGAGCTTCCAGACTGGATTCCTCATTGATCATTGAAAGACAATGGCACCATGATGCAGATCTCCATTGTCTAACCAGGGTGCCTGGCTTGTACAGTGACAGTGTCATGACTTAAACTAATGACATGTCCTTCTTCTCCCTTAGATCTGCCACCAAGTAGCCTAGCACAGAACCTCCAGGAGCTACCCACAACACCGGAGGACCACCATGCTCCAGAAACACCTGCGTCACATCCACTCTCTGAACCAGGCACCAACAAAGATACCTCGGTAGGCATAGGTTCGGCAGCTAGTATCATTGGTGAGGGCACTTCACCCTTGCTTGAGGTGCAGATGGAGGCAGAGAGTGCCAGCAGACAGAGGACTGCTGGAGACCAGGATGATTCTCAATCGCAGGCTGATGTTGGGCCTCGGGAGCCATCCATTAGGCAGCAGATGCTGGATGTCCAGTGGGGTGTGCAGGAAGATCTGGCGAAAATCCAAAAGGGTATGCGTGCTATGGTCTCCATTGTGGAGGAGTCCCTGTGGAGCATGAGCACTGAGTTGACCCTCATGGCCAGGGACAATGCCTCCTACATGGAGAGACTGGCAACTCTCATGGAGGGAGGGTTTGCTCCAGGGGTTCCTGGGGTTGTGCTTGGACCTGCAAGCCCTCACAAAGGCACCGATCTCAGGTGGTCAGTGTCCGTGTGTGAGATGGATGAGGCACCCAGTATCCCAGCTAGGTGCCCATCCATCAATGGCGAGCAGGGAGGTCCACAGCGACCTCATGTTGGCACATGAGCTGCATGTCGTCTCTGCAGGCTCCTCTCAGGACGCTCTGGATGACAGCAGCAGCTCCTCCGCCCCTCTGCCAGTGACCGTGGCATCTGATGAGTTTGTGGTATCTGGGGAGATGCCAGCCATGGCACTGGCCGTTTCCTCCCAGTTGGGGCCATTACAGGCTCCACTGGCCAGAGGATGACTACCAAGGTCATCAAAGCCAACAGCATAGCAGAGTCAGCAGGCTGTCTCCAATGCCGGTACCAGTGAGGGGGGAGCACCTAGACGTAGCACTCATAAATATAAGTTTAAAGCACCTTAAGCAGAAGGTGGACTGGTCACGGGTGATCTTATGTTCCCCCATTTAAAAAATTTTTTTTTAATGGTGTGACCAACAACACCGGATATTGTTCCTGTTCAATAATCTGTGAGTTCCAACATTAAATTACATATGTCTTTGTGTTATAGGGCTGAGTATGCTTCATTTGTTTTGTAGCTGCAGGGTATGCCAGTATGTAATGCTGGATGTGCGTGGCTCAAAATCTTATTGCACAGGTACTGGGCAAAGGAAAGGGTCATTTCTGTGATCCAGGATGGTGGTGGCAGGCCTGGCATGAGTTGGTAGCTCTTATTTGGCAGCCTAGCTGAAGGAGTGTTGGATCAAAGTGTCCCTGGTGTCCCTGTCTCCCTGGAGGTTACCCAGGTCTGGCTCCACGCCCTCAGTGTTCTCCTCACCCTGCTCCTCTTCTGACTCACCACTAGACTCACCATCTGGAGCCTGTGCAGCTGCAACAACATCCCCTTCCTCCAGTGGCTCCTCACTTGCCAGTGCCAGATTGTGGAGAGCGCAGCATGCAATCACTATCAGTGACACCCGCTCCGGGTGTCAATTTTTAAAAAAATTTAATTTAAAAATTTTTTAAAATGTAATTTTACTCTGAATGGTCCAGGCATCAGAAGCGCATCATAGAGGCATGGCTCCTGTTGTACCAGTGCTTCCACCTCCAATCTTGGGTGGTGAAGAGCTGTCATGAGTCATCGTTTCAACATATAGCCCTTGTCACCCAGTAGCTATCCATCCAGTTGGATTGGAGCACTGAAGAGCCTTGGGATTAGTTTAGGATGTATGCGTCATGGGAGCTGCCTTGTACAGACTTGTAGAATCTGCATCCCATGGTCACACACTATCTGCACGTTCATGGAGTGGAATCCCTTCCTGTTGACGAAGACATCGGGCTCACCTGCTGGCGCCTTGATGGCCACATGTGTGCAGTCTATGGCACCCTGAATGCAGGGGAACTCAGCAATCGCTACAAAGCCTCTGGCTCACTCAGCTTGGCTAGCCTTGTCCATACGGAAATGAATGAAAGTCAATACCTGCCTGAGCAGAACTTCTGTCACCAGCTTGACGCAACTCTGGACAGCTGATTCCACACAGATCCCCCACTGACCCCCAGAAAGAGCTAGATAGAAGTTGAGGGCCACTGAGACCTTCAGAGCCATTGACATGGGGTATCCATCCTCACAGTCGGAGCTGATCTCAGGTCCGCTCATCTGATAAATTGTGGTCACAATCTCCCTGGAGAGACGGAGCCTCCTTCAGCATTGCACCTCGGACATATTGAGGTAGCTGCATATTCGCCTGTAAACGCTGGCAGCAGGATAGTAGCATCTTCTGCGGCTCCTTCCGCCTTGGGCTTCCTGTTGGCCCTGCACCCTTTGTGCCTGTACCTCTCCTCCCACAGGTCCCTCCCCTGGAAGCTGCATTGGGACACCTGGCCTCCTCTTCCTTCTGCCTCTTTCTTCATCCTCAGAGGGTCTTCCTCCTACCAATCCCTATTACGGGGTAATGGAAAGCTGTCTGATACCTGGATGGGTCCACATGGTCCGAATCCTCAGGGGGCCTTAAAGACACCAATGAGTCCTGAAATGACGGGTGGAAATGCTAAGAATGAAGCCCCGATCAAAGATTAAGCTGCCAAATAAGCAAACAGCAGCAAACTATCTCCAAAACTCCTCACTACTCACAAGAGCAATGCTGCTGACTCTTTCTTTTCCACCCATGGATGAGGTTTTGCAAATTGTGGCCTGCCCGCCTGCCTGTGAGACAAGTGAAAGATTGCACGGGCAATGTTAAATCGGATCAATTGGGTTGTCAAGGGCCTTAACTGGCCTCTTTCTTAATGGTGGGCGCAGCTCCGACTCCTGCATGTGCTCGCCGGCTGAAATATCGAGCGATTGAGCGATGACGTAGGATGCTTGAGCGGAAAATTCTGGCCATATTTTCCATGCATGCCTTAGGTGACGTTTCGGATAAAGGCAATTACTGAGACTGATAAGGAGCGACACAGTTTTAGTTCTGGGAAGGTATGAAGTAGGTGTTTCAATGAAGTTTCCCTTATTCTATGAGTGGCTGGAGACAGTTGGTATATAATTTTTCTAGGAAATAATTATTTACACTATTTACAAAGACCTCATGGTGAGTACATGGTTTTCTGAGCACAGACTCTTAATATCATGCTGACATCATCATCAACCTCATTGTCTCATTAACATAACCATGAACACTTTACATCTCCCCCAAGTATAATCTCAAAACTGTTACATTCTTTTGTTAAACTGTTTACATTACATTCCCAGCATCTGTAAACCTCATGTACTGTTTACAGTTTACAGTTTCCATCCAACTCCTACCTCAGCCCCCACTCTCAAGTCACTGGCACCATAAGCATCAATCCCAACAGTGCTCTTAGCTCTCTTGGAGGACGTGTCAGATATATGTATTCCCATATACTGGAAGGCAAACACATTGGTGGAGTGGGATAGCAGCTTTTCACAGTTGCTGATTCCTGGGCCCTGACTCTTATGCCAGCATGACTGTAAAGGCAATGATAACTAATCAAGGAAAAGCTGATTCAAAGAGAGAAATCTTCAGTCAGACAATCACAACCCCTTGAAAAGGAAGAGAATAAACTGACGTTCTCTCTATAATCTTCTTCTTCTTCTTCTTCTTCTGTGTTGCATGCTGGGGAAAGGTGAAAGCTTGAGAAAATAAAGCACCTTCAGCTCCTATTAAGAACTTTGCAGCCATATCATTCACTCATGCCGTGACAACAAGAGAAGTATTCAATATCTAAATCATGAATGAATCTGGTAGATGAAAAGAAGGATGAAGAACATCCTGAAGGCATGTAGGATATGAAGAAAGGAAGGTTCCTTTAATACTCTTAGAGTAGGATTTTCACTTTCTGTAGGTAGTGGTATCATTTCCACACTTGCTTCAGCATGAAGCTGCTCCATTGCAGACAAGGCGTCAGCATGGGAAAGTAGGATTGCACCCTCAAGAACAATGGAATACACCTCCAGATTGGGATCTATATGAAGTTCCTATGTAGTACTCTTCAGCTGTTGAAGTTTTGTAGTTTGGGCCTCTGCTTCTTTGCTGAAAGAACAAAGAGCAAAGAAAGAACAAAGAGCAAAGAAAGAACAAAGAAAAGTACAGCACAGGAACAGGCCCTTCGGCCCTCCAAGCCTGCGCCGATCATATTGCCCGTCAATTAAAACATTTTGCACTTCCGGGGTCCATATCCCTCTATTCCCATCCTATTCATGTATTTGTCAAGCTGCCTCTTAAACATCACTATCATACCTGCTTCCACCTGCTTGCAGCGAATTCCAGACACTCGCTACCCCCTGCGTAAAAAACTTGCCCCGCACATCTCCTCTATAGTTTTCTCCTCTCACTTTAAATCTATGTCCCTCAGTAATTGACTCTTCCACCCTGGGAAAAAGCTTCTGACTACCTACTCTGTCCATGCCATTCATAATTTTGTAAACTTCTATTAAGTCGCCCCTCAATCTCCATCGCTCTAGTGAGAACAATCCGAGTTTCTCCAACCTCTCCTCATAGCTAATAACCTCCAGACCAGGCAGCCTCTTGGTAAACCTCCTCTGCACCCTCTCCAATGCCTCCATACCCTTCTGGTAATGTGGTGACCAGAATTGCATGCAATATTCCGTGTGCGGCCTAACCAAGGTTCTATACAGCTGCAGCATGACTTCCCAGCTTTTATACTCAATACCCCTTCCAATGAAGGCAAGCATGCCATATGCCTTCCTGACTACCTTATCCACCTGCGTTACCACTTTCAGTGACCTGTGGAACTGTACACCCAGATTCCTCTGCCCGTCAATGCACTTAAGGGTTCTGCCATTTACTGTATAATTCCTGCCTGTATTAGACCTTCCAAAATGCATTACCTCGCATTTGAGTGTATCCATGACTTGCTGGTGAGATTCAAGTGTGAGCTGTAGCTTACATTCATACAAATTAATAAGCTTTGAATTCCCTCCGAAGGGATTTCAGATGTATTGGCAGTGGAGTCAAAGAGTGTAGTAAGATCTAATACCTTTTCTTCCAACAGATCACCTGCTTCTGCAACGGCTTCATTCACCTAGACTCTGTCCACTGAGAGCCAACCAAGGTCTAGAAGCTCCTCTAGCAGATGGTCACTGTCTTTTTCAATTCTTCCTGTTTCTGCCTCTTCATATCTATCTTCAAAGAGATGTGAAAGATCTGCAATCTCCTGTTGTCCAGTGGATGGTGTTTCTGCAATAAAGAGCAACTCACTGCATAATGAGTGGATTTCAACTGCCTTCTGCAGTTTCGAGGTTTGCCAATCCCTTAATCAACTTTGGAAATTAATCTCTGAGTATTGCTTTGCTATCCTTCTGTATAAGACCAAATCCTAAACATATTCTGTAAGTTATAAGGAGCTTTGTTAATTTTTCATCTTCATGCCTAAGGGTTGAATGAACTGACCCTTCACTTTGAGATCTGTACCTCCTGGCCCTTGTAGCTTTAAGTTAGATGGTTAGAGTTTGACTTCCTTAAGCCAGCTCTGAAACCAATCCCTGCTGCAATGTCTAGTTTAAATTCTGTTCTGTATCCTTGGACTTCGAGATCTACAGACCAGAACTACTTATTGGAATTTTTGATTTCTCCCTGGAAATTGTCAGTTTAGGATCCTGTATTTTCTATTTCCTGGACCTCAAAATGGTTGGAAGCTTTTTCCAGCTTTCTTCCTTTGAATCATGTTTTAGATCAGCAGAATTGTTTAAAATATCCGGCCTTGCCACAGAGAAAATATTTGGCTCTCTGCTGTGCAGAGTTCGCAGCTGTGTTGTCTTTTAGCGCTGCATCTGAAATATTTAACAAGGCAGAAGAGTCCTCTCTGCCCCTTCGGTGGTTCTGGCAGGCATTTTCATGGGCTTTTTAATGAATGGGGCTATATACCTCTCCAGAGCATCAATGACTCCCTAAATTATACCCCGATTCTGCTGTTGCAGTTCTGCCCACCTTGCAAATTGTTTGGCATCTCTAAAGTCAAATCCTCTTTGGATTGCAAAAAAATTAACAGTGCATCATTGAACTCAAAGACTATGATGCGATCACAAATTAACTTGTGCTTTAAGGCTCTGTGGCTGCAACTACTAGCCAATCAATTTAAATTGTTAATAAAGGAATCAATGGAATCACCTGGCCTTTGGCTCCTCTGGCTGAATACTGCTCTTTCAATGACTGGATTCTTCTAAGGGCTGAAGTACTTGTCAAAGACCCCCATTACCTCATCATAGGACGCTGAGATCTCCTCGGCACCTTGTCGTGCTGGGACATCATCAGCTACATCTCCAATTGCCTATAAAACAGTACAGACCTGGTGTTTCTGTGTGTTTTCTTGTAAACCTGAAGCAATTCGGTACCTTTAGAACTGTCTCCTCCTGAGGTCCCATCATTGTGCTTGCTCCGGACACTTGGTGTATTTGAAAGACTGTGGAATGAGTAGTGGCTGTAGACATTGTGTGTGCTTCATTGTCGTTTACCAAAGTAAGTTTCGGTGTTCTTCTTTGTTGTGAAGTCGAGCCATTCCAAGGTCTCCACTTGTGGGTTACCAACATGTGTCCTCAATTGCTTAAACTGCAGCCTCCAGTGCTGCCACCATGTTTCAATGAGTTTTCCTTTATGCTATGAGTAAATAGAGATAGCCGGTGTATAGCTTTTCTAAGAAACTATTTATTTGTACTATTTACAAAGACCTCATGGTGAGTACATGGTTTTCTGGACACCAGCAGTTCTGCATCTTGCTCTTTTGGAGTTTCTTGGTCATTTGGCTCTTGATATCATGCTTACATCATTATCAACCTCTGTCTAATTAACATAATCATTAACCCTTTACTCGACAGTTGGTGGAAGCAATAGGGAGGCAAAACGACACACGAGACAGTATATCAGAAGGATCAAGAGAGAATAGTTCAGAGGACTACGGACAATGGTGTCATTTAGAAAGTTGATCACTTTGATTATTGACCACCAGACTGTAAAACAATCACGGAGAATATAATACTGGACATGCCTTCAATTCTGATGTATTAAATATATCCTGTAACAAAACCGAATCTTGCTTTTGAATTTAATAGAAAGTGCAACTTCAGGAATCAATGACAGAATTGAATAGAATTTTTTTCCATTACATACTGCCAAGAGTTTCAAGGCTATTTGATAGTAATCAACTGAATGGTGGATAGCTACTATTGAAGTTATAAAATTATGTAATTTCAAAATCCTTCTCAAACACAAAATACAGACAACTCCATACACCAACACAAACATGCAAAGTCAAGTTTATTCAAACTACATTTTAAAAGCTCTGCAAAACATTTGTACCCATGTTGCATTAATAATTGATTTTATTTTCTTTCTTCACAGCCTTGAAAGCCCAAAACTAATTTGAACCTCTTTGCCCTACATCTTAAAGATATGAAGAGCTTAATTCTAGAGTGGAAAATCTGCAGGGGTTTCCATGGGAACAGACTGAAAAAACAGCAGGGTTTAATGTAATAGAAGTGTTGCAGTTAAAGGTTTTTGGCTATTAGCCATTTTGTTTCTGTTCCCATGGATTTTCTTTCAGCAAAAACAACATGGTCTTATTGATAATCAAATGTTATTTTGTTGACAAGGCTTTGTGTTTAACTAATTTGCTCAAGTGTTAAAATGTTGCACTTAATTCATCCGCATACAAGAAGCTGCAGATTAAGAAAAAACACAAACAAAAATAATAGACTGAGGGTGAAACACCCTTTTCTGTGGTGTAACGTGTTGCACTTTGATAAAAACAGGCCATTTTAGCTCAACTAGTTCATGTCAACACTCGCATTTACATTATACACTAGCAAATTATTCAGATCACATTTACCAAGCCCTGCTCGCTATTCCTTCATCCTTTTTTTTGTTATCCACCTACCCAATATAATCTTGAATGATCACACAGTTTCTTCCTATAAACACTAATCCAGGAAGTGAATTTCACAGCTACACAACACTTTATGTAAAGAGGTTTCTCCAGGTCATTGTTCTAAATCTTAGATTTATTGCTGTATCTATGGTGTCTTACTCTGGACCTCTCAACTACTGGAAAAAGTCTCCTAGATACCCTGTCCAATTGTATAAATATACTGTAGCTGCACGCATTATTTATTAAATCAAAATGAAAAATGCTAAACAATACTAAGGGTTTATTTAGATGAATACTTACAATACGGGTTAGAAACTGCCATGACTGATGTTGCTGTACAAACAATAATCCAAATTTTGTGGTAGTAATGATGAAAAATCTTACAACTGTTCACCAGCATTACTCTTCTGAAACCAGTAGCAACTTCTGAAGTCTGCACATGGAAATCCAAAGGCTGCTGTCAGTGATTTTACATTTCCCCATAGGATGGACTGTCAAAATCCCACTACCTCTCCCCACCGGGCTGCAATCAAGTAGAAGTCACTGAATTAACAAACAAAAACAGAAAATGCTGGGAAAATTCAGCAGTAGAGAGAAAAACAGAGTTAACGTTTCAAGGCCATCTCTGAAGAAGAGTCATATGGATTCGAAACGTTAACTCTGTTTTTCTCCCCACAGATGCTGTTAGACCTGCTGAGTTTTTCCAGCATTTCTGTTTTTTTTTCAGATTTTCAGCATCCGCAGTATTTTGTTTTTAACTGAATTAACAAAAACTTGCCTTTTAACATTTTTAAATTCTTGAAAAAGCTAAACTACGAATGAGATGCAATTGCATTTTCAGCAACATTCTAAATTCATAATTACTGACGAGTAGCCTTAGTGTCCCTGAAGAAAACCAGAGGAAACTAATTTAAGGTGATTGGTAAAAGATGGAACAGTGACATGAGAAAAACCTTTATGCTGCATATGGTTGTGACCTGGAATGCTCCACCTGAGCATGTGGTGGAGGCATATTCAATTGAGGCCTTCAAAAGGGAGTTGGATAATTATCTGAACTGAAAAAAATGCAGGGCTATGGGGAATAGGAGGGGGAGTGGAACTTGGTGAGTTGATCTTCCAGACAGCTGGAATGGTCATGACAGGCTAAATGGCTCTGCTGTAACCATCCTATGATTCTATGATTCTGTTCAAGAGCACTCTCCACCAGTGCAGATACAATCATGTTGGTGGGTCCGTGTGCACAGTTAGAAAGGATGGCACTGGATAAATAGCATGGCAATAGTGAACAGGAAGAGGTGAGAGAGGTAAAGGCCACTGTGGGCAGTACCCCTCAGAAGATGGAGGACATACACAGCCATGCTCAACTGGGAAAATGCAGGGACTCAGGAGTCAAAAGTGCTACTTTGACCAGCAGCATATGTGCCCACATGTCAGAGCTCCCCAAAGCAGTGCGTAGATGTGGGCTCAGAATGGAAGTGTTCATTCAATCCATGTGCACCACCATGGCTCATGACTTTGAATGTATGGGCTCCTCCATTGAGAGAGTGGCCAGCCTCATGGAGAACCATATATAGCAGCACTCTGAATGGATAGATGCAGGCACAATGCACTGATATGAACATCATGCATGCAATGCCCCGTGGCAATGCCCAGTCAGTGGCACTGATAGTGCAAGGATGTGTGGAATGCATGCCAGTTGTGCCCCAGCTGGTGTCTCTTCCAGCGATCCAGACCTTCTTTTGTGCTATAACTATTCTCTGATTCTATAAGTGCTGAGGCAGTCACCAAAGAGGATAAGCATACCTCCCATCATGGGGCATCATCATCATCACCATCATCATTGACTTCCTTGGCCCCTGTACCTGAGGGACCTTTTATATAGCAGAGCCCTGCGATGATGGCTGGAGCAGGAGCTGGAGCAACAGCCTCTGAAAGTGCCCTCACTGGCACCTCCACAATGTGGTTGACTGCCATGGGTACCTCAGCTGAAAGTAGGCATAGTGAGCAGGCTGCCTCCACCTCATCTGAGGCCAAAAAGGGGGCATTGCGTGGAAGCGGCTGGGAGCAAAGGCCACCATGCCACTCACAGCACTGAGTGGTTCACCGAGGTTTATTTCACTTGTGAATGTGAGCATTGCAATTTATTAATAACACTGGAAATCTTGAGCTATGATCCCAGATGTCTGAACTTCCTTTCTTGAATGGCATGACTGCAAAAGAGGGAAGTAGTGGTGAGTCAAGCATGCTCTTTGAACGGGGCACTGAGATAGATGTATGTGTACCATGCATCGATGGAAAGAGTGGATCTATTCAGGTTTGTTTTTTTAATGGTGTGTTTTCACAGGCAGCTCAAAGTGGGTTCCAGAGCACACAGCACAAATTAAGTTTGTGCCTACAAATGAAGGCCACTCATTGGATATGTGCACAAATAAAGAGACCCGTTCCGCCTATACGCTTGAGGCTTTCCACGACTGGGCTGGATTGCACCATCAATCCCAGGAATGACACTTTAGTTTAATTAGGTAAGTTTCCTTTGAAAGTTTGATTTTTGTTACAGTGCCTCTTTAAAGGCTGTCATCCCTTTTATTCGTTTATTTTATCGATTTATGATTTTTTTCAATAAAGCGGACTGTTCAGAGACACTGTGGTGTTCGGTCCTGCTATCCAGAGTTGGTGGAGGGCTTTCTGTGCAGGAGTCCCCCCTTTCTCCATCGGCGACTGAATGTGGAGGGTGCTGCATGTGATAGTCCCATGTAACTGTAGACTAAGTTGGTTCATGGGCTCCCAGGCCTTTTGTAATTTCAGTGACCTTGAGGAGTCCGTGTTCCATGCAGCTTCTTTTTCATTATTTGAGGGGGCTGCTGCTCAGTTTTGGTTGCACTTCAGCCCCATGCTCCTGATCTTTGGGACACACTGCTGCTACTGTGCGTTGGTAGTGGAGGGAGTGAATGTTTATGGATGTGGTGCTAATCAAGTGGACTGCTTTGTCCTGGATGGTGCCAAGTTTCTTGAGTGTTGTTGGAGCTGCACTCATTCAGGCAAGTGGGGAGTATCCCATCACACTCCTGACTTTTGCCTCATGGACAGGCTTTGGGGAGTTAGGAGGTAAATTACTCTCCACAGGATTCCTAGCCTCTGGCCTGCCCATTTATTTATATGGCTAGTTCAGTTCAATTTTTGGTCAATGGTAACCCCCAGGAGGTTGATCGTGGGAGATTCAGCAATGGTAATGCATTAAATGTCATGGGGCGATGGTGAGATTCTGTCTTGGTGGAGATGGTCTTTGCCTGGCACTTGTGTGACACAAATGTTACTTGCCACTTATCAGCCCATGCCTGGATATTGTCAAAGACAGAAGAATCCGAGCTCAGAACATGGTGGCAGCGATGGAGACAATGATGTAAATGATATCAGTGTTATCAAAAGAACCACAGAGTGAAGAAATCTTTGAAAGCATTTCAAGAGATTTCAGTGTAAGTAGGCAGCACACTGGAGAGATGTAATGATGACTGTACATGGTGATTAGTTCCTGCCCTTGCCCCACCTGTTTGACTGCCTCGAGGGCCCGCAGAGAGGCCAGCACTGGGAGATATGGAAATGCCATTTTGTCCGGGTCAGAGCAGCATCAGATCTTCACGAAAAAGAGCCAAAGCTCCAAGTTAGTTTTTATCTTTATGCAATACATTCAGCAACAGACAACATTATCCTAAGTCATGGTGTGCAGCAAACCACTGTGGATTTTGATTCTATTATTAAAATCTTTGGCACCTTTTCTTAATTTGCCATGCAACCTCTTTATCAAGTAGGCGGTTCAGTGTGCGATGCGATCCCAACTCTGTGCAATGAAACGGGCTATAATTTGGGGCGACTCTGAGGCTTCACATGACTCTGGTGACTGGTTAGGCCCATGGGCAGTGACCTTCACCCACAAAGAAAGCCTGTCATGCCACGTAAAAGCATGGTGGCGTGAAAAACAAGCATTGATGGCAAGACTGCAGTGGGCGAGGAGTGCTTCTAGTGTGGCAAAACTGAACATTTCAAGCCTTTCTGCAAATCCATCAACTTAAATCAAAGTTGCAGAGCGGCGAATATTTACAAAACCCATTCTTTCCAAGAAATAGTCCAGAAAACGACAACCCTACAGAGTTCCTGGGGGAAGTAGATACTCATAATCCAGACTATTGGTCAGTTACAGTATAAGTTGAAGGTTTTGATACTTCTTTTAACATTGATACTGGAGCAGCTGGTAACATACTAGCAGCTTACCTCGACTGTTTTCGGCCCTTTATCCATCTGACATCAAGTTACAAGGTCCAGGTGGCATTGAACTTTCAGTCAAAAGCAGGATTATTGCTCCTCTTACCTACAAGGAATGACAGATCATTGATTCTCTCTATGTTCTTCACAATCAGCATACACCCTTATTGAGTGGTGATGCTGACGTACTTCTAGGAATCCTGGAAAATCCGAATGATGCTCATCATTTGGACAACTTGCTGCCCTTCATGCAACAGTCTCCATTCTTTTGGAAGCAGTAGAGATTCATCTTTCAGAGGCTGAGGAGGCTTATATACTCAGCAGTGAGCTCCTTCCTTTCACAGAGACACCAGGGCAGACAAGGAAGCTATGAATTTTGCAGTTCTTCATGAAGTAAGGCCAGAGGTGGAAGATGCAGAAGGCACTGCAGCAGAAGGTGACCATCCCCGTGAAGACCTGCTGAACCTGAACTGGCTCTTCCTAGAGAGTTATGAGGAAGAATCCTTTGCAGTACTGAATGATCTTTTGGAGGTTGAGGTCCGAGAGAATGATTCATTTTTTCCGTTGTTTGATGCACCTTATGACTTCTCTGTTCTCTTTTTAGAAGAATCAGCTGTGCTTTTAGTGGCTGAGCAGCATTCAGATCTTAGTTCCAAAATGGTGTCCAGTTCTTGCTGCATTTGGACATCGACTGAATATTGTTAGCTCATCAAAAAACTCAATCAAGTTAGTCAAATATTTTCCCCCAAAAATGTCAAGCTTACTCTCTTTTGTTAACCCCTGCTAATCCAAATGGCTGTTAATTTTCTCATGGATTGTTGTTTGCAAAAACTTCCTCATCACTAATAATAAACTGATTGGCCTGCTTTATCATTCTTCCATCTTTTGAACAAGGGTCTAACATTTGAAATCTTCTAGTTTTTTGACATTACTCCTGTATCTTTGGAGGATTGGAAGATTGTGGCAAGCACTTCCACAATTTCTATCCTTGCTTTCCTCAGCAACCTAGAATGTACCCCATCCAGGCCGGATGACTTATCTCCTTTCAGTCTTGCCAGACTTCCTACTACACTCTCTTTATCTATTTTTATCTTATCCAGTGTATCAGCGACCTTCTTATTTACTGTTGCTTTGATGAAGTCTCTTCCTTGGAAAACACCAATGCAAAGTACAGCCATGCCTTCTGCTTCCACCAATAGATCTCCATTGCCCCGACCATTTCTACAACAGCTCTTTTACTGTTAATATGACTTACAGAATACTTTTGGATTCTCTTTTATGTTAGCCATTAAAAATTAACTGCAGCAACAGCAGACCATTCCCTGAAGACTGTTCAAACTTTAAATAAGCATAAGAAAGTACCAGAAACACATAAAATTACATTAGGTGTCGGAAGAAATAATCCTAAATTAACCTGAGTGAAAAACAAATGCAAATGTGGTCCCCACAAAAAAAGGTTAGACAAGCCAGGTTTAAAGGCACACTGTGGGCGAAATTTTCCCAGAATTGCACTAAGTGCGGTAGCGGGCGGGTAAAATGGATAAAACGTGCCAAAGAAAATGGTAGGTTTTCACGCCATATCTTCCTGAGCCCACCTCATTATTTATTCATTCCTGGGAAACAGGCAGTTTCTATGGCAGACGGGCTCTCATTCACCCCCTCACCATCACCCCGCTGTTGCATCACGCCGTCTGCCAACTTAAAGGGCAGCCGTCAGAAGAGCACTCATCATTACCAGCTCACCACCGTTGCCCGGGAGACTTGACCATCAAAGGAAAAAAGACTGCAGCTCCCTGCTTCAATGACGGGTCCCTTGAGTGATTGCTCGATGCCATGGAGGCTGACAGGATGCACTCTACCCCCGGTCTGGCAGCAGGATGGGCAGCAAAGTCACCAATCCGGCTTGAGAAGTGGTGGCAGCAGTGGTCAGTGTGAACACCCTGCAGAGGAGGACTGCCACCCAGTGCCGCAAAAGGATGAATGATCTCCTCCGTCCCATCAGGGTAAGTCACTCTTTTCATCGCTCCCAACTCACGCACTCACAAGCCCATCACACATCCACAGGGCCCTCACTCACTGCCAGTGCAAAGGACATTACCATTCACTCTTTCACACACACCATCATTGTCCTCATCCTGTCCATGGGACCACTCGCCACCCACACAGGACAGGCATACTTATCATCTGGCCCAGCAGGCATCCTGATACACTCTCCCCATCTCTATCCATGCAGGACAAACTGGCTCACAACAGGAGGGAAAGGTTGCAGACAGGTGGAGGTACGTCAGAGATCAAAGTTCTGACAGAATTCGAAAACAGAGTCATCCAGCTGGCTGGCAATGACGGGGACCGGCCCTGTGCTGACAATGAGGTTGGCACTGCTCTACCAAGTGAGGATCCAGCAGTGCAACATCCATCAGACAACCATACCTTGACTGATGTGTCTTCTTTCAAGGCCACTGCCATGCACTAATTATCTCCCCTTGCTTTTGCAGGCACTTCTGCCAAACAGCTGACAGAGTCCATGACCCAGGGCCTCTAATCAATCCCCGAAGAAACCTCTGAAGAGGAATCTGGAGGCACTCTCCCTGAAGTCCCATCACAACGCTCACCCACACCCTCCACCAGCACAGAGACACACACCTCGGTGGCACCTAGCTTTAGAGTTCCCCAGGGATCACAATCTGATGAGCACATTGCACTTTCTGATCTACAGCAGGTGGAGGTAGGAGCTTACCAGGTCCCCGGCACTCAGAGGACTGCTGGAGGCCAGAGCATTGCTGAGTCTAAGTCAGATGATGAGCCTCTGGACTCGGTCATGACACAGTTGCTGGAGCTGCAAAGGCAAACTCGGGAACATCAGGGAGGGATGTCCTCAGATTTCAAGGCACAATGGAGGAACCCGTCTGTCTTCAGGCTGAGGTGATAGTACCGGCATTGCAATGCACCGAGGTCAACACTGGCAGGATGGCAGCCGCCATGGAGACCTTGATCCAGGACGTCACTCCTGCACTGTTGTGCCATAGTTGGCCTTTAACAGTGTGTATGCGAGAGGGGTGCTGGGCAGCTCAATCTCACTCCAACTATCTCTTCCACTCACGGAGTCAGCCATGGGCCCTCAGACACCCATAGGGAGGAGGAATGTTAGAACATTCAAGAATAATTTAAAGAACAGCTGTCTGGAAAGAAGGACTCTAATCATGCCACATGAGCAATCAATATTTCAAATTGACATCACCACCCTCAGTGAGACCCGTCTTTCTGCGAGGCCAGCTGAGGGAACAAGCAGAGCGATACACCTTCTACTGGAAATGAAAGGCTGGCAGCCACCCTCGTGCCCATGGATTTCGTTTTGCCATCTGGAATAGGATCTTGAATATGCTGCCAGAACTCCCTAGTTGTATAAATAAAAGATTAATGATGCTTCACCTACAGCTCAGCCATAGCCAATGTGCCAGTAGCATTAGTGCTTATGCCATGACTCTTGATTTCGATAATGATGTTGAGAAAACATTCTTTTCTGACCATGATTAAGTACTCACTGCCATTCCAAAAGAAAAAAAAAATCATCCTTTATGGGGCTTTAATTCCAGGGTTGGCTGTGACTCCGAAGGCTGGAGTGGAACCATTGGAAAAAAATGGGGTGAGAAAAGCCAATGGAAATGACATCCTGCTGTCCACAGAATCACAGAATCACATAGTGCAGAAGAGGCCCTTCGACCCATCAAGTCTGCACCAACACCTACCTACCTAATCCCATTTACCAGCACTTGGCCTATAGCCTTGAATGTTATGTTGACAAAGTATGCTCAGCATGACCTCATTATAACGAACACCCTCTTCTGCCAGAACGGCAAGAGGCATCTTAGATCAAAGCATTCTCAATTATGTCATTGTTCAGGTCAAAAACCTAAGTATTGTCCTTATCACTCAATCCACATGGGGGACTGATGCCTGCTGGGCAGATCATAGACTTGTTCAATCAGTGTTGAACATTCACCTAAAACCAAGACATTGCAAGGTATAAAAGTCCAAGAGGAATAAGATCAATGTCTCAACCCTAAATCAGTCTGACTGAAGAAAGGAATTCCAAGAGCAGTTCATTATCAATCTGGAAAATCTTCGCACATAACTGTAGAATGTCAAGGAAGATGAGTGTTTCCTGGATGGTATATTCCAGAAGATGACCATTCCATGGGCAGTGAGAGTTCAGGATAGAAGATGGGTGGCCATCAGGAAGAGTAGGAAGACGCAAGAAATACAGGAGCCTTTAGGTTGCGTGTCACTGTCAACCAGTACTCAGTATTGGAGACTGCTGGGAGTGACAACACCTTGAAGGAATGCAGTCCAATCCATGGCAACTAAGGGTAAGGGACAACATAGGAGGTAACAGCAAACTGTAGAAATGCAGTCATTATAGGAGTTATAGTCAAGGAAACAGACAGGTATTTCTGTAACCATCATCATGAGTCCCACATGGTGTGTTGCCCCCCTACTGTACTTCAAAGTAAAGGATATCACTGAGATGTTGCAGAATATTCTGCAGGGGCAAGGGAATGAGCCAGACAGCGTGGTACACATTCTTACTAAGAACATAGAGAGGGCCGGTATTGAGGTCCTACAGTCAGATTTTTAGAATCTAGAGAGAAAGTTAAGAGCAGGACCTCCAAGGTAATAATCCCTAGATTACTCCCAATGTCACATGCTAGCAAGAGTAGGATGATAGCAAGGATCAGTGTATGCTTTGAAGCCTAGTGTGAGAGGGAGGGCTCCAGATTCTTGGGGCATTGGAAACAGTTTTGGGACAGAAGACACCTATTCAGAGGTGCCGGTTTACATCTCAACCAGACTGGGACCAATGTCCTTGCGATTGTCAGGAAGGTATCATAATTTTCATAATATTATTGGAACTTATTGTAAAGTAATAGTGGGGTCGGTGTCTATGGGTTTGTGTGTGTTGGAGGGTGCGTTAATTGAATTACAGTTGGCTGGTCTGGATGCTTTGATGTATCAGATGGGGAACTAGGTTTGAAATGCTAAGTAGGTAAACATGGGTGAAGTTTTAGTATGTGAGGTGTAAAGGGAACATTTACATTTTTAAATAAGTCAGAGTAGCTTGAATTCAACTGAGGGGGTGAAATGTTTCACTTAACCAGAAGAAGTTAAGAAACAGTGTGTCTATTTTTCCCAGAGGTTACTGTAAAATTAGTACTATGATAGATTTTAACTATTAGAGAGGTAAAATCCAAAGACATAGTGAAACAAAGGGAATTTGCATTCAAAGGGGAAAAAATGTATAAAGGAGAGAAGGTTGTGTGTGCATGGGAAGGCATTCTAAGATCTAACAAGTATGAAAAGCCTCCTGCCTCTGTGCCCAAACTGCTTTCTGCAGGAACTGAAATTAAAGAAACTCACTTTGAATTAGACTGTTCAGGGTATCATGTTACTTTGCCTGGGTCTTTTAAAATCTATGTGTTTTTACTGTTGCCTTAATGGAGGTGTAACTGGGAGTTTGATTAACTAGGGGAGCTAGAAACCTATGTATGTGCTTAAAATCTTTTTTTTATATTAATAAAGGTTTAATTTAGTTTTGCAAAAAGCCAGTGAGACTCTGTGGTCTTATTACTACTGAACTCAAAGCCTGCATCTCAAAATAAATACAAATTGTAAACAATTGTGGCAGCTGCTTCAAGTTTCCCTCTGGGATTTGAGCAGCTTAGCACTTATCACCTGCTGTGCCTTAACAGTGGTTCACTAGTGTGGTTGGGGAGGGTTTAAGCTAAATTGGCTGGGGGATGGGCATCACCACGTAGAAGTAAAAAAGAGGAATAAGGTGCATAACGTAAGAAGGAAGTGTTTCCACATTGGATAGGAGCAGTTAAAGAGAGCTACGAGGAATGTAAAGATAGAATTATCATGCATGTCTATAAATGCATAGAGTGTGGTGACTAAGGTTGGCGAACGACAAACACAAGTAGTCATGTGGGGATATGATAAAATGGCAATAATGCAATGTGACTACCAAATGATGAGGACCGGATGCTTAACATTCAAGGAAATAAAGTGTTCAGAAAAAAAATAGGAGAAAAAAGGGAGGTGGAATGGAAGTACTGATTAGGGAAAACAATGAAGTGTTGGAAAGAGCAGATATCTTGAGGGAGCAAGGACAGTTTCCATTTTGTTAGAGTTTCAAAACAAAGATAGTATGATCACACTATTTGGGGTATTCCATAGATCTCCAAATAGAAAGAGATTGAGGAGCAAATGTGCAGGGAAATCACAGAGATGTCCAAATACTATAGGGTGGGATTTAACGCCCTCCTCCATGGTGTGTTTGATAGTGGAGAATCATTTAATCAGGTGGGACGGTGGCAGGTGGGGACCTCGCCACCCTCCCACCTCCACACAAATTAAATCTGTGGTGAGAAGGCCTATGGACGGCCTTCCCACCTTGCCACTAATTGAGGCCTTAAGTAGGCAATTAATTAATGCCCACTTATGGGCCTCATCCTTCTGCTGTTGGTATTAAGCCTGTGGCTAGTGGGGTCTCGCCATTTGAGGACCACAACAAGCAAACACTGTCTAGGTTGTTTGTGGGCTTCCAGGGGAGTATCTCTCATTCAAAGGCCTGATTGAGGGATCCAGGATGGGAAGAAGATGGACCACCCTAAGACGCCCTGCCCATGCTGCTGACCCCATCTACCCTTCTTTCCCCAACAACCTTAATCCCGCAAAGCCCCTCCCACAATCACTCATCTGTCTCTGGGTACCTCGGCAATCCTAGGCTTTAACTGGGTATAATAGCAGCAGCAGCCACTCTCTCCTCGGAGGAGCTGCTGTTCAATAGAACTGCCGGCCTCTGATTGGTCAGCAGCTCTTAGAGGTTGAGATTTCAACCCCGAGGGTCTTTGATCCAGTGGAAGTCCTGTTACTGTCCTGTTAAGTTCCTGAGTGGCATATAATATGGTGGACCTTCCCTAAAAGAGGCTCTGGCCAGCCCTCCTATCAGCTGGTGAGACCCCTGTCACTCACATTAAATCTCATCCAAAGATTATGATGAAACAAAAAAATAAGGATGTATGATGCATGAAAGGTGAACTCTTCAAACAAGAACCAGACCAAATGCAATAGTTTGAGAGGGGAAGTGAAGAAGAAATTTGGCTGGTAAAGACAGAATATGAGAATTGAATAGCAGTTATCATAAAAGGGAACCCAAAATATTCTACTGGCATGTGAATAGTAAGTAGATAATAAGAGGTGAAGTGGGTCCTATTGGGAACAAAGAGGGTGAGATATTCTTAGAGGTGCAGAGAATAGAAGGTGAAAACTTTGTATCAATGTTCACTAAGGAAGACAAAATATCGCAAAAGAGAACAGTGGAGCTAATGGGTGGGGTGAAAATTCAAAGGGAGGAGGTACTGGAAATGCTTAGGGTTGGATAAGTCACCAGGTTCAGATGGCTTGCATGTACTGATGCATTGAGTACACGGAAGTTATGCTGAACCTATATATAAAGCTCTGGTCAGGCCATAACTAGAGCATTACAATGAGATCTGGGTATCGCACTGTCAGAAAGTTGCGAGAGTCCTTGAAAGGGTGCAGAGGAGATTTACTAGAATGCTTACAGGGATGGGGAATTTTAAATACAAGGTTAGGTTAGAGAAGCTGTGGTTGTTCTCCTTTGAGCAAAGGAGATTGAGGGGAGATTTGATAGAGGTATATAAGATTATAACAGATTTGGATAAGATTGACAAGGAAAAAAGGTTCCCATTAGCTGATGGTGCAAGGACTAGGGGACACAGATTTAAGATTTGGGCAAAATATGCAGAAGGACTGTAAGAAAGAACTGTTTTACACAGCAAGAGGTAACAACCTGAAATTCACTGCTTATGAGGGCGGTAATTGGATGGGCACTTGGAAGGAAATAAACTTGCAGGGCCATACAGAGAAAGCAAGTGAAAGGAGCTGACTGGATTGCTCTGCGGAGGGTTGGCATGGACGTGATGGGCTAAATGGCTTCCTCTGTTCCATAAATGTCTCTATGATACTTAACTCAATTCCAGAACAGTGGATTCAAATAAAATCAGCTGGACTAGACTCCTGTGCCTAGGCCATTGGGTTCGAACACTGTTGTCACAAGGATTAATTCAACAAAAATGATGCATGAATATGTGCCCTCCTGAAACAAATATGAGCTGGTGGAACAACACAAGATCGCACCACAAGAAGCCAACATTCCAACAGCTCAAGGCTAGCTTCTAAAGATAAATTGAGAAGATAAAGGACATGTGGGAAGAGGAAGCCCGACAGTTCCAAAAATATGCTGGTTATCATAACATGACAATCTTTTTTAACCCAGGACCACCTACTGATCAAGATCAAATGAACAAAACCCTCTTCACTCACAGGATGGTGTTTCTCTTCCAAAGAAGGGCAATGCCATCTGTCAATGCTGTAAAGAACTTTATCAACAACTCCTCAACAGTGAATACACACAATAGCAACACTCAGTTTCTGAGGTCAAATCCATTGGTAAACAACTATTGAAGGGAGCAATCAATTGATCAAGCAATCAATCAAATGAAAACCTCTAGGCCCCAATGGTGTTCTAGCTGAGGTCTTCAAAACTGGCATGCTTTTCCCCGCAACAAGGCTCATGCACTCACCCTAAGGATTCCCATTTTACTTCATGAATGTAACAATTGCAATAATAAATATAAAAGACTTTAACTGCATTTTACTCCAGAAGGAGACCACAGAGGCTAGAAACAGTTACTCCTACCATGAAAGGCATTATAAATGGTTGTCATGACTTAAATCATTTTCTGTACCATTTTCCCATCACCCCGTGTGCTAAATGCAATTGTCACATTTGCATTAATTATCTTGTCAGGATCTATTGTACTGTGTCATAGCCACTGTTATCCAATGCAGCAGAATGAGAATACCTCCATTAACATAGTCATTTATTGTGAGTAATCATTTTCTTCCTATAACATTAGTTTTTTGCTAACATCTGCAAATACTTGTTTTACAAGCTACAGAGGACTTACTTCAGGTAATTGCTCAGAATCACAGAACCAGCTGCAGGTTTATTTTGTTTAAAAGGGGCCTGGTCTTTATGACAAAAAATTGTTTGCTTGTTGTCAGCTGAGCTCAGTTGATAGAATTCTTGCTTCTGGAGGCGTCTGACATCTGCTTAAAGACCCCTCAGCAATATTTGTTTGGACTAAACAGAGTGCATACTGGGCGCGCATGGTTTTAAAGTGCTTGCAGCAATCATAAACAAAAATGTATTTTGTTGGAGATTCTGAAAATGGCTCAGTGGTAACACAATGCCTCTGAGTGATGGATGTTGTGAGCCCAATCCCCACTCCAGAAACTTTGGACAGAGTTTCTTGTTGGCGTGTGGGGGCGGGACGCACGTCCATGCGTAAAATGATGCGCGGTGACCTCAGGTGAGCGTCTCGACATCACCACGCGCCATCGCAATATTTTGTTGGGCGGGTGCATGATGATATCCGCTGCACGCCCGCCATTAATTAAGGCCCTCAACTCACCAATCGACACCGATTTTTTGGCGCCCGTGCAACCCTTGGGTTGGCGCACGGGCATAATGGGCAGGTGAGTAGGACACATTTGTATAAGCCTCATCCACGGGTGGGGTAAGAGGGCTCGCTGGGGTCGCGAGAGTCCACTGTCAAGTATTGATTTTTTAAAGTTTACGAAACTTGCCTGTGTGATTTTCCAATACTTCAAAACGCATACTAGCTGCTTTGTCTGAACTCTTAACCCTCGGGTCAGCACTCTGCAGTGAGGAATCTTTTTTGGGCCTGCAGGTTTCTGGAAGCCTTCCCATAGCCTGGGAATGGGAGCTGAACTCTCCACTGGAGGCATCTCCTCTGAGGAGTAAGGGAGGGCTAGAAGGGGGAGGAGGCCAGGAGTGCACAATCAGCCTCCAGGGGAGCCATCTTTGGAAGGACAGATGCAGACACAAGGGACACAGGGCCAAGAGGTGGAAGAGGCCGCAGAAGACGCCACTATCCTGCTGCCAGGATAGTGGCAGCAAAGCAGTTACCTCAATATATCTGAGGTGCAGTGCCGAAGGAGGCTCCATCTCTCAAGGGAGACAGTCAACTATTTTTGTCAGATGATTGGGCCTGACATCTCCCCTAACTGTGTGGGTGGAAACCCCTTGCCAGTGGCTCTAAAGGTCACAGCTGCCCTCAACTTCTATGCCTCTGGCTCCTTCCACGGGTTGGTGGGTGATCTTTACGGTGTCTCCCAATCGGCTGTCCACACTTGTGTCAAGCAGGTTACAGACGCTCTGTTCAGGTGTGCATTGACCTTCATCCACTTCCATTGGGACTAGACAAGCCAGACACAGCGAGCCAGAGGCTTCGCGATGATTGCTGGCTTCCCCCGTGTCCAGAGTGTATAGACTACACACATGTGGCCATCAAGGCGCCAGCAGGTAAGCCCAGTGCCTTTGTCAACAGAAAGGGCTTCCACTCCATGAACGTGCAGATAGTGTGTGATCACAGGATGCTGATTCTACAAATCTGTGCAAGGTATCCAGGCAGCTCCCATGACGCTTACATCCTCAGACACTCCCAGGTGCCAGGGCTCTTCAGTGCTCCAGCCTGGCTGGATGGATGGCTGCTGGGAGACAAGGGCTATCCCCTCAGAAGGTGGCTCATGCCACCTCTCCGCCATCCAAGAACAGAAGCTGAGCAGCGCTACAATAGGAGCCACACCTCCACAAGGGCTGTGGTAGATAGAGCCATCGGTCTTCTCAAGATGCCCTTCCGAAGCCTGGACCGCTCAGGGGCGCACTCCAGATCGTGTGTCGGTGATAGTGGTTGCATGCTGCGCCCTCCACAATCTTGCGCTGGAAAGGGGTGAACGCTGTGAATGATGAAGACATCGACACAGTGGCTGCGGCTGCACACAATGAGTCCAGCACTGAGACTGAGGATGACCATGCACAGGGAAATGCTGAGGGGTTAGACGCTGACCCGGGCATACTCCAGGGAGGTAGGGACACCGGGCGGCTTCAATCCAACAAATCTTCAGCTAGCACACCACAGATGGTCCTCCAGGACAAGCCTGGGCAGAAGGCTCCATACTCAAAACCTAAGTGCCAAAACTTCCAGGTTAGGAACAGTAACTAAGGGCCTTGTTAATGAAACTGAATGTCCCACAAAGCAATCCTAACAATTTTGGAAACCATACACATGTAGAAGAAAAGAGGCACCCTCAGCCATGGTCAAATGTCTGAATTTAATATCACAGGCAAAGAAACGTAATGAAACAAAATGACTTGTGTGTTCCAATTCAAAGCAAATCATAAAGACCTCATCTTGAGCCAACACAAAAGCACCAGTGATAAACCCGTGGTGTGCCTTATGTTTATGTTTCCGGGTGCTACGTCTTGGTGCTGCCCCTTCGCTGGGAGTGGCATCTGAGACAGCCTGCTGACTCTGCTGTCCTGTTGGCGTCAATGACCTTGGCAGTCTGGCCCCGCCTGGGAGGGATCAGCCAGTTACACAGCTGGCATCTCCCCCGTTGTCGCAGCCTCACCGGATGCTACGGTCACTGTGAGAGGAGCGGAGCAGCTGCCGCCCTCATCCGGAATGCCCTGAGAGGTTCCCACAGAGACAACAGGCAGCTGCTGCGCCGATGTGAAGTTGCTTCCCTGCTCACTGTGGATGGATGGTCACTGAACTGGGTAACTTGGTGCCCACACCATCTCCCACACTGGCACTGACCAACTGAGGTCAATGCCAATGTGAGGGCTTGCTGGTCCAAGTGCATCCACAGGAAGCCCTGATGAGTCTCCTGGAGGAGCCTCTCCATGAGAGTCGCCACTCTCATGGCGCTCAGGCATGTGGCTCATTGCTTCGGTGACCGTCCGCGTAGACTCCTCCACCACGGAGACCAAGCCAACCATAGCCTCATGTATCTTCCCCAGATGGTCCCGCACACCCGGCCGCATCTCCTGGCTCTGCTGCAGAGAACTCCAGAGGCACATCATCAGGCACCAACTGAGCACGTGCCTGGTCCCCTGCAGTCCTCCGACTACTGGTGCCATCGGCACTCTCTGTCTCTGCCAGCTCCTCCAGTGACTGTGAAGTGCCCTCCCTGCTGTGCCCTGGTTCAGTAGCCAATGTTCTAACTCCCATTGAGATGCTAGTATCTGCACTGGTGCCTGCCTGACAGAGATGGTGTGACGCTGGTGAGATTTCAGAGCCCTCAGGTGTGAGAGGAGGTCTCTGCTGCTCCTCCTCCCAGCCCTGCTCCACTGATGCTGAAAGGAAGAACAAGGACATTGGATCAGTTAACATGGAGACAATGACAAAGTGCATCTCTGTCCCCTGGATCATTATGCACTCATCCTTCCATAAGCAATCATCAAGTCATGTTGCAAAATTAAATCACTTAGCATTCAGCATTGCTATGGTTGTTGGGAGAACAACGCTGACCTCACTGCTGGGCATTAAAAACCTGGCCGTGGCACCCCAGCCTCACCAACACCAGTGGACCTGGGCCCATGGCATCGGTCCAAATCCAGGGCCTCCTGCTCAAACCGGCTGAGAATGGCTAACTCCACTTGGAAGTCGCCAGCCCTCGCACACTCTGCAGCGTTATGAGATTATGTGCTTTCTTCTCCTGAAAATGAGAGAAGAGCATTGATTTGTGGAAATTGTACATGGACTCTCTTCGCGGATGGCCCACCCCAACCAAAATGGGACATATCAGGGCTCCAGTGCCTCCTCACCCACTGCTGCCACACATTCACACAAAGGTGCTAGGCCTGTTCCCCACACCCCCACCTTGGCCACATGCTGCCGACATCACATTAGGCACTACACGGTATATCTTTCCATAGCAAGGAGGCGCAAGCACGTGGAGTGCATAGGGCAGCAGATCAATCGGTGCCACGCCACCTTGAAGCTCCCCTCCCAGCATGTCATCACCCTGACTTTGACATGCCCTGGAGTTCCAGCATTGTGCCTAGGTGCAGCTCCTCCAGGTTGCCCCCAAAACAGTTATTTGGGTCTCAGTGTACCACGTGCTGCAGGGGCAGAACCCATCTCTTCACCACACTCAGATCATTTCACACTGTATATCATGCAAATGCATGAACGAGCCTAAGGCCCTGAAAAGATTACCTGGAAGGACAATGTATCTCAAAAATTTGAGCAACAGGTGAAGCTAGCTGTTTCACACTGCGACTATGCAGAAGCAACATGAGTGATATTTGCCAATAACAGGATGCTGCCAACAAGCCAAAAAGACGTTCTGCCTATTACACAAACGTGTAATGTGGTATATAAGTTTCAGTGCCAGTGTGATGCTAGGCATGTAGGCCGAATGTCTTCAAAGCACTGCTGAAGAGGTCAAATGTCCTTGCCAACTCATGGGGCAAGACTTTCCCTTCATTGGGCAAGCACGGTGGACGGGCCTGGCAGCGGCCGGTAAAAGATCTGCCGCCTGCAATCAGCCCCCGACTGCGAATTTACACCGGCTGACCAATTGACGACCAGCCAGCGTGAAGCGCGCACTGCAATGCTCAGCACTGCTGGGGTGAGGGCGGGAAAAGAGCAAGCACAGCAGGCTGCGCATGCGCACTGGAGCGTGTGCTGAAAGCTCCCTGAGGGCACAGGGAACCGAAGAATTGGAGAAACAAAAATTAAGATTTAAAAGATGATATAAATATTTCCCCACATGTGACTCAGTCACATGATGAGAGACATGCTTAAAATGAAGTTGAAAATTTTTATACGCTTTTTCATTTGCCATTGGAAACCTCATTCCGCATATGGATGAGGTTTCCTAAAAAATGCGAAGGCCACCTGGTCTATTCACCCACCCGCCAACTGAACAGATTTCCACCACCTGTATTATTGTGTATCAATATACACTCTTGACAACTACAAACTACTAGTTAAGGAGTCTTTGGTGCAAAAATATCCTTCAGTATTCAGTGATAGGAAAGGATACATTGAGGGAGAGCAGATCCAATTCAAATGTCTCATAGAATCATAGGGCAAAATCTTTAGCTTAGTGTGTGGGCGCTCGCCCGAACCAATCAAGCATAAAAGCGTGTGACGACATCGGGCAAGCTTCCTGACGTCATCCTGTGCTCATGGAATATTTCAGTCGGTGGGCGCGCGTGAAAGTTGGAAGCGCGCCCACCGACAATTAAGAGGGCAGTTAAGTTCATTAACTTTCCAATTGTCCCCAAATTTTTGTGGTCCTTCCTTACTTACAGATGGCGGACGAGCGAATCTGCCAGGCATTTTTGATGAAATCTCATCCAAGGGCGGAACAAGGTTTTCATTATTAAATTTTTAAAAATAAAAATGGTGGGACAGAACTTTCATCATGAATATTTTCAGGTGACTGATTCTGATGTATGGACATTTTTTTCAGGATTTTGAGATCTTTATTTATTGCTTTTAAATTCTTCAGGCCCGAGGCTGCTCTCTGCCCTCAGGGAGCTTTCATTCCACGCTCCCCTGCACCCACGCTTACATCAGTGCCCACCCTCCACCCAGCAACACTGAGCCTTCCAGCGCGAGTTTCATTCTGGTTGGCCGTTAATTGACCAGCCAGTGTGAAATCGTAGTCGGGGGCCAATCGCAGGCAGTGGTCCATTCTACAGTCGCTCCAGGGCCTGCCAACCGCGCCCACATGCCAACCTAAAAACCCTGCCCGTAGAGTCTTCTACGGTTCATAAGGAGGCCATTCAGCCCATAGAGTCCATGCCGCAGAGCAATCCAGCTAGTCCCATTCACCCACTTAATCCCCGTAGCCTTTCAGGTTTAGTTCCTTCAAGGGTCCATCCAATTTACTTTTGAAATCATTGTCTGTTTCCGGATCCAACACCCTCATGGGCAGTGAGCTCGAAGGCATTACCACTTGCTCACATTCTTCCTAAAGCATGGAAACCAGATTCTAGTTACATCCTAACCAGACTTATATAAAGTTTCAGAAAACCTCCATGCTCACAGCCAGGACCAGTGGTTTTAAGCAATAAGGTAAAGGAAACTTTCGATGATCTGATCACAGAGGAAACATTGTGCCTGTAACCAACAACTTCGTGAACCAGTTTGATTGTAGTTCCATCCTGAAGAATGGCACACCATGCATATAAGTCCCCAAAGTCTATCAAGCAAGAGCATTCCTCTGAAGAAGAGTTATACAGATTTGAAACATTAACTCTGGTTTTTTTCTCTCCACAGATGCTGTTAGACCTGCTGAGTTTTTCCAGCATTTTCTGTTTTTGTTTCAGATTTCCAGTATCTGCAGTATTTTGCTTTTATAAGGGCATTCCTCTCCTAGCTGGTGAAGATATAGTTACATGCATGCACAGTATTAATGTCATCTTGATTCTCAGTGTCCGGGATTGGTTTTCTCCTGTGATTCTTGATGAACAATCATATCTAATTGTGTTCCACACAACTTTTGCTGCCACATACTGCTGGAAACATTTGCCATTTGGGAGCAACCCAGAGCCAGAACTCTTCAAGTGAAAGATGAGAAGATAAAACAGCAAGAGTTCAGGAGATAAAACAGTGAGAGTTCAGGAGATAAAACAGCCAGAGTCCAGGAAATAAAACAGCCAGAGTCTAGGAAATAAAACAGCCAGAGTCCAGAAAATAAAACAGCCAGAGTCCAGGAGATAAAACAGCCAGAGTCCAGGAGATAAAACAGCCAGAGTCCAGGAGATAAAACAGCCATAGTCCAGGAGATAAAACAGCCATAGTCCAGGAGATAAACCAGCAAGAGTTTGGGAGATAAAACAGCCAGAGGTCATGGGGATAAAACAGCAAGAGTTCAGGAGATAAAACAGCGAGAGTACAGGAGATAAAACAGCAAGAGTACAGGAGATAAAACAACGAGAGATCAAGAGATAAAACAGTGAGATTTTAGGAGATAAAACATTGAGAGTTCAGGAGATAAAACAGCGAGAGTTCAGGAGATAAAACAGGGAGGGTTCAGGGGGTAAAACAGTGTGAATTCAGGGGATAAAACAGGAGTTCAGGAGATAAAATGGTGAGAGTTTGGGACATAAAACAGTGAGAGTTCAAGAGATAAAACAGTGAGAATTCAGGAGATAAAACAATGAGAGTTCAGGAGATAAAACAGCGAGAGTTCAGGAGATTAAACAGCGAGAGTTCAGGAGATAAAACAACTAGAGTTCAGGGGATAAAACAGTGAGAGTTCATTAGATAAAACAGCGAGAGTTCAGGAGATAAAACAGCGAGAGTACAGGAGATAAAACAACGAGAGATCAAGAGATAAAACAGCGAGATTTTAGGAGATAAAACATTGAGAGTTCAGGAGATAAAACAGTGAGAGTTCAGGAGATAAAACAGCGAGAGTTCAAGAGATAAAACAGCGAGAGTTCAGGAGATAAAACAGCGAGGGTTCAGGAGATAAAACAGCGCGAGTTCAGGAGATAAAACAGGGAGGGTTCAGGGGGTAAAACAGTGTGAATTCAGGGGATAAAACAGCAGGAGTTCAGGAGATAAAATGGTGAGAGTTTGGGACATAAAACAGTGAGAGTTCAGGAGATAAAACAGCGAGAGTTCAGGAGATAAAACAGCGAGAGTTCAGGAGATAAAACAATGAGAGTTCAGGAGATAAAACAATGAGAGATCAAGAGATAAAACAGTGAGATTTCATGAGATAAAACATTGAGAGTTCAGGAGATAAAACATTGAGAGTTCAGGAGATAAAACATTGAGAGTTCGGGAGATAAAACATTGAGACTTCAGGAGATAAAACAGCGAGAGTTCAGGAGATAAAACAGCGAGAGTTCAGGAGATAAAACAACCAGAGTTCAGGGGATAAAACAGTGAGAGTTCAGGAGATAAAACAGCGAGAGTTCAGGGATCAAACAGTGAGAGTATGGAAGATAACACAGGGAGAGTTCGAGAGATCAAACAGCGAGAGTTCAGGAGATATAACAGCGAGCGTTCAGGGATCAAACAGTGAGAGTTCAGGAGATAAAACAGCGAGAGTTCAGGGATCAAATGGTGAGAGTACGGAAGATAACACAGGGAGAGTTCGAGAGATCAAACAGCGAGAGTTCAGGAGATATAACAGCAAGAGCTCATGAGATAAAACAGCACCTGAGATCAAACTCCTCCTAAACACAGCCAGTTAGAACAGTAGTGCCAGCGAACCTGGGGATGAACAGCACCAACGTAGCTTCTCAATAAAACTCTGAGAGTTGAGGCCCAGATCCAGCCAGCCGGAGCAGCAGCTAACCCCAACAGGAACTCCAACAGGAACCCCAACTGGAACCCCAACAGGAATCCCAACAGGAACCCCAACAGGAACCCCAACAGGAACCCCACCAGGAATCCTGCTAGCATTTGAAAGGCTGACAAAAGTGATGTCAGCATAAAGCAGGGAGCTGATTGGTAGGTAGTGGGTAATTTTTTTTTCTCCACTTTAAAGCTACATTAAGGAGAGGTAAGGCTTAAATTTAGGATAAGAGTATTTTAAGTAAAGGTATGACAGGGGAGCTCAGTTCCGTGTGTTACATGGTCTGCAGTATATGTGAAATGTTGGGTGCTCCTGGCAGTCTGGGTGACCACATCTGCCAGAAGTGCCACTGGTTTGACCAGCTTGAGCACCAGGTTTTGGAGCTTGAGCATCGGCTGGAGGTACAGCAGTGCTTCTGCAAAGCTGAGAGTTAGGTGAATAACATGTTTTTAGACATGGTCACCCCGCAGCTTAAGGAAGTGCAGTCAAAAGAAGGGAGGCAGGCAGGTAGTTAAGAAAGCTCCAGAGTGCATTTCACTCAAGAACAGTTTTTCTGTTTGGAAAGCGGTTGAGAATGATGATTCCTCTGGGAGACACAAGGGGGGAGGAGAAAGAAGAGGAAGAGAAATAGTGGTAGGAGACTCAATAGTGAGGGGTACAAACAGGCATTTCTGTGGCTGCAGACATGAATCCAGGATGGTGTGTAGCCTCCATGAGGCCAGGGTCAAGGATGTCACTGAACGGCTGCAGGGCATTCTGAAGGGGAAGGGCATACAGTCAGAGATTGTAGTTCACATTGGCAACAGCAACATAGTTAGAAAGAGGGATGAGGTCCTGCAACAAGAATTTAGAGAGCTAGGTAGCAGGTTGAAAAGCAGGGCCTCAAAAGTTGTAATCTCTGGGTTACTCCCGGTGCCACTTGCTATATGGGGAGATGCACAGACAAATATAGAAGACAAACCATCCAGTCTGCAAGTGTATAGTCAGGTTAAGGCACAAGGGAGCATGGCAAGGCTGGATGACATCTATTATTAAGCAAGGAGTCTTGGGAGTAAGGCAGATGAGTTGAGGTTGTTGATTAACACATGGGGATATGATATCATTAGTATCACGAAGACATGGTTGAGGGAGGGGCAGGACCTGCAGCTCAATATTCTGGGGTATAAAATCCTCAGGTGGGGGGGGAGGTATAAAAAGTGGAGGTGGGGTTGCAATATTGATGAAGGATTCAATTACTGCAATAAAGAGGGATGATATATTAGAAGGTTCCTCAAATGAGGCCATATGGTAGAACTTAAAAACAAAAAGGGGAGAATCACATTGCTGGGAGTGTAACTATAGACCCCCAAACAGTCAAGGAGAGATGGAAGGGCACGTATAGAGGCAATTTTCAGAGAGGTGCAAAAATAATAGGGTAGTAATAGTAGCGGATTTCAATTTCCCCAATATTAACTGGGATAGACAAAGTGTGAAAGACTTAGAGGAGGTAGAGTTCTTAAAATGTATCCAGGTGAGCTTTTTGAACCGGCACATAGAAAGTCCTATAACAGGTCCAGTTGCTGGACCTAATTTTAGGGAATGAAGCCAGGCAAGTGGTAGAAGTGTCAGCGGGGGAGCATTTCGGTGATAGTGGCCATAACTCAGTAAGATTTAAGGTAGTTATGGAAAAGGACAAAGATGGACCAGAAATAAAGGTTCTGAATTGAGGGAAGGTCGATTTTAATATGATAAGACAGGATTTGGCCAAGTGGACTGGCAGCAGCTACTTGTAGGAAAATCTACATCAGAGCAGTGGGAGTCATTCAAAAAGGAAATAGTGAGAGTGCAGGGCCAGCATTTTCTCATAAAGGTGAAGGGTGGGACCAACAAATCCTGAGAACCCTGGATGTTGAGGAATGTACAGGATTGGATGAGAAAAAAAATGAAAACTTACAGTAGATACCGAGGGCTCAAAACAGCAGAAGCCCTAGAGGAGTATAGAAAGTGCAGGGGATTACTTAAAAAAGAAATTAGGAGAGCAAAGAGGGGGCATGAACAAACACTGTCGGGTAAAATAAAGGAAAATCCAAAGGCATTTTATAAGTATATTCGGGGCAAGAGGATAACCAGGGAAAGAGTAGGGCCCATTAGGGACCAAAGTGGCAATCTGGCGCTGGTAGATGTAGGTGAGGTTTTAATTGAGTACTTTGCGTCTGTATTCACTATAGAGAAGGACATGTAGGTATAGAAATCAGGGAGTGGAACTGTGATATTATTGAACAAATTAGCATTGAAAGGGAGCAGGTATTAATGGTTTAAGTGGGCTTAAAAGCGGATAAATCCCCAGGCCCAGATTAGGTGTATTCAGGCTGCTGTGGGAGGCAAGGGAGGAGATTGCAGAAGCCTTGACATAAATTTTCAAATCCTCTCTGGCCACAGGAGAGGTGCCAGAAGACTAGAGGACAGCGACTATGGTACCATTATTCAAGAAGGGCGGTCTGGATAAACCAGGAAACTATAGGCCAATGAGTCCAACATCAGTGGCAGGGAAACTTCTGGAAAAAATTCTGAGGGACAGAATTAATCTCCACTTGGAGAGGCAGGGATTAATCAAGGATAGTCAGCATGGTTTTGTCAGGGGGAGATCATGGGCAGGATTTTCAAGTCACCAGGCAGGCGTGGTGGGTGGCCCGGGAGCACTGGGAAATGGGCCGCCACCCGCGATCGGGCCTCCACTGCAACTTCACACTGGCTGGCCGATTAACAGCCATCCAGCATGAAAGGTGCACTGAAAAGTTCTGCACTGCCGGGGTGGGGGTGGGAAGAGGGCGAGCACTGAGGTCAGCGTGGGCATAGGGGAGCGTGCAATGAAAGCTCCCTGAAAGCAGAGAGCTGCCTCAGGGAGCTGAAGAATTTTAAAAACAAAAATAAAGAATATGAAATTCTGAAAAAAATGTCCGTACATTGGACTAACTCACCTGAGCATATAAATAATAAAAATTCTGTCAAAACATACTGAATTTTTTACAAATTAATCTCGGAAACCTCATCCTGTCCGTGTTTGAGATTTTCTCAAAAATCCAAAGACCACTTGACCGATTCGCCTACTCGCCGACTATAGCGTTGGACAGGCAGTGAAAAATCGCTCTTAATAGGCTTCTTAATTGTTGGCGCATGCCTGCTGACCGAAATATTGCATCAATGCGCCATGACATTGGATGCTTACCCAACGCCATCGCATGCTATTTTACGCTTGGGTATGTCGGGCGCGTGCCCACACACCAAACAAAAAATCCTGCCCCATGTCTAACAAATTTGATTGAATTTTTTGAGGAGGTGACCAGGTGTGTAGATGAGGGTAGTGTAGTTGATGTAGTTTACAAGGACTTCAGTGAGGCTTTTGACAAGGTCTGACATGGGAGACTGGTCAAGAAAGTAAGAGCCCATGGGATCCAGGGCAATTTGGTAAATTGGATCCAAAATTGGCTTAGCAGCAGGAGGCAGAGGGTGATGGTTGAAGGTTGTTTTTGTGACTGGAAGCCTATGTCCAGTGAAATACCTTAGGATTTGGTGCTGGGTCCCTTCCGGTTTGTAGTGTACATTAATGATCTAGACATGAATATCGGAATTATGATCAATAAGTTCACAGATGACACGAAAATTGGTGGTGTGTTAAAAAGCGAGGAGGAAAGCCTTAGAACACAGGACGATGTAGATGGGCTGGTCGGATGGGCTGAACAGCGGTAAATGCAATTTAATCCTGAAAAGTGTGAGGTGATGCATTTTGGGTGGACTGGGTGGTATGAACAGGTCCCAGATGGGGTCATGCCCTATGAAGTCTCCTGGCATCAGGTCAAACATGGGCAAGTAATCCTCCTGCTGATTACCACGTACCGCCCTCCTTCAGCTGATGAATCAGTGCTCCTCCATGTTGAACACCACTTGGAGGAATCACTGAGGGTGGCAAGGGTGCAGAATGTACTCTGGGTGAGGGACTTCAATATCCATCACAAGGAGTGGCTCGGTAGCACTGCCACAGACCAAGTTGGTTGAGTCCTAAATGGCACAGCTGCTAGACTGGGCCTGAAGCAGGTGGTGAGGGAAGCAACAAGAAGGAAAAACATACTTGCCCTCATCCTCATCAACCTGCCTGCCACAGATGCATCTGTCCATGACAGTATCGGTAGGAGTGACCACCACACAGTCATTGTAGAGATGAAGTCCCGCCTTCACACTGAGGATACCCTCAGTGTTGTGTGCCACTACCATCTTGCTAAATGGGATAGATTTTGAACAGATCTACCAACTCAAGACTGGGCAGCCATGAGGCACTGTGGGCCATCAGCAGCAGCAGAACTGTACTTGAACACAATCTGTAACCTCATGGCCTGGCGTATCCCCAACTCTACCATTACCATAAATCTAGGAGATCAACCCTGGTTCAATGATGAGTGCAGGAGGGCATACCAGGAGCATCACCAGGCATACCTAAAAATGAGGTATCAACCTGGTGAAGGTTTAACACCGGACTACTTGCATACCAAACAGCACAAGGAGCAAGTGATAGACAGAGCTAATCGATCCCACAACCAGTGGATCAGATCTATGCTCTGCAGTTCCGAATGGTGGATGACAATTAAACAACTCACTGGAGGAGGAGGCTCCACCAATATCCCCATCCTCAATGATGGAGGAGCTCAGCACATCTGTGCAAAAGATAAGACTGAAGCATTTGCTCTTCAGCCAGAAGTGCCAAGTGGATGATCCATCCATTGGAGTTGTATAGAACCTTGGTGAGGCCACAGTTGGAGTACTGTGTGCAGTTCTGGTTGCCACATTATGGGAAGGATGTGATCGCACTAGATGCGGTGCAGAGGAGATTCACCAGGATGCTATCTGGGCTGAAACATTTAAGTTGTAAAGAGAAGTTGGATAGACTCGGGTTGTTTTCGTTGGAGCAGAAAAGAGGGGCGAGCTGATTGAGGTGTAGAAGATTATGAGGGGCATGGACAAGGTGGATAGGGAGCAGCTGTTCCCCTTAGTTGAAGGGTCAGTCACAAGGAGACATAAGTTCAAGGTGAGGGGCAGGAGGTTTAGGGGGGGTTTGAAGAAAAATTATTTACCCAGAGGGTGGTGATGGTCTGGAATGCACTGCCTGGGAGGGTGGTGGAGGCAGGTTGCCTCACATCCTTTAAAAAGTACTTGGATGAGCACCATTCAAGGCTATGGGCCAAGTGCTGGTAAATGGGATTAGGTGGATAGATCAGTTGTTTCTCACGTATCGGTGCAGACTCGATGGGCAGAAAGGGCTTCTTCTGCATTGTTTGATTCTGTGATTCTGTGATCTCGGCCTCCTTCGAGGTTCCCAGCATCTCAGATGCCAGTTTTCAGCCAATTCAATTCACTCCACAAGCTATCAAGAATGGCTGAAGACACTGGATAATGCAAAGGCTATGGGCCTTGACAATATTCCGGTAATAGTATTGAAGACCTGTGCTCCAGAACTTGCCATGCCCCTAGCCAAGCTGTTCTAGTACAGCTACAACACTGGCATCTACCCAGCTCCGTGGAAAATTGCCCAGGTATGTCCTAGGCATGTACGCAAAAAGTAGGACAAACCAACCTAGCCAATTACCGCCCCATCAGTCTACTCACGATCATCAATAAAGAAATGGAGGGGGTCATCAATAGTGCTATCAAGCAGCACTTGCTTAACAATAACCTGCTCACTACCACCCAGTTTGGGTTCTGCCAGGGCCACTCAGCTCCTGACTTCATTACAGCTTTGCTTGAAACATGGACAAAAGAGCTGAGCTCCTGAGATGAGGTGAGAGTGACTGCCCTTGACATCAAGACAGCATTTGACCGAGTGTGGCATCAAGGAGCCCTAGAAAAACTGGAGTCAATGGGGATCAGGGACAAAACTCTCCGCTGCTTGGAGTAATCTCTAGCGCAAAGGAAGATGGTTGTGGTTGTTAGAGGTCAGTCATCTCAGCTCCAGGACGTCACTGCAGGAGATCCTCAGGATAATGCCCTGGGCCCAGCCATTTTCAGCTGCTTCATCAATGACCTTCCTTCCATCATAAGGTCAGAAGTAGGGATGTTCGCTGATGATTGCACAATATTCAGCACCATTCACGACTCCTCAGATACTGAAGCAGACCATGTTCAAATGCAGCAGGACCTGGACAATATCCAGGCTTGGACTGACAAGTGGTAAGTAACATTCACGCCACACAAGTGTCAGGCAATAACCATCTCCAAGAAGAGAGAATCCAATCATCGCTCCTTGGTGTTCAATGGCATTACCATCGCTGAATCCCACATATCTATGTCCTGGGGGTTACCATTGACCAGAAACTGAACTGGACTAGCCATATAAATACTGTGGCTACAAGAGCAGGTCAGAAGCCAGGAATCCTGTGATGAGTAACTCACCTCCTGACTCCCCAAAGCCTGTCTACGATCTACAAAGCACAAGTCAGGAGTGTGATGGAATACTCCTACTGCCTGGATGAGTGTAGTTCCCACAACACTCAAAAAGCCTGACACCATCCAGGACAAAGCAGCCCGCTTGATTGGCACCCTTCCACAAACATTCACTCCCTCTACCACTGATACACAGTAGCAGCAGTGTGTACCATCTACACAATGCACTGCGGGAATTCACCAAGGCTCCTGAGACAGCACCTTTCAAACTCACAGCCACTACCATCAAGAAGGACAAGGGCAGCAGATAGATGGGAATACCCCCACCTAGAAGAACCCCTCCAAGTCACTCACCATCCTGACTTGGAAATATATCACCGTTCTTTCACTATTGCTGAGTCAAAATCCTGAAACTCCCTTCCTAACAGCACTGTGGGTGTACCTTCACCAAATGGTTCAAGCAGGCAGCTCACCACCAGCTTGTCAAGGGCAACGAGGGATGGGCAATAAATGCTGCCCCAGCCAGTGAAGCCCACATCCTGTGAATGAATAAAAAAAATTGCAGCACAGGCTTATAAAAGTATGTCATTGTGTGCGGTGTTGGCATACTGGGTTGCGTTCTCACTTATTGATTGTTAGCAAAGGAGTCAGTGCCACTGGCTTGACAAGGTATCAATGCCTTGGATGCCTAGCTGAAGGTTCGCTGCAGTGAAGCATCCCTGGTGTCCCTGCCTCTATGAGAGTTCCTGTCCTCTGGCTTGAGGTCCTCACACTGCGACTCCCCAGGCTTTTCCTCTGAGCCATCACATGAGTCATCGTCCCTGGCCTGTGGAGCTGCCTCGCTTTTCTCAGCTTCCAGTTGGTCCCACCTTGCCAGAGCCAAGTGGTGCAGGGTGCAGTATGCAATGACTATGAAGGAGACACAGACTGGCGGATGCTGCAATGCTCCCCCTGACCAGTCCCATCTGAAGTGCATCTTCAGCAGTCCGACGATCCTCTCCACCCCCTTGTGGAGGCATGACTCCTGTTGTATCTCTCCTCGGCCTCAGTTCTTGGGTGATGGAGTGCGATTATCAGCCACCTCATCAAGGGATAGCCCTTGTCACCCAGGAGCCATCCATCCACTCGTGCAGAAGCCATGAACAGCCTTGGTACCTGTGAGTGCGACAAGATGTAAGCATCATGTGAGTTCTCAGGTAACAGGCACAAACTTGGAGAATCTGTGTCCTGTGGTCACAGATGTTCTGAACATTCATTGAGTTTCTGGTTATGAAAATGCCAGGCTCTCCTGCTGGCACCTTGATGGCCATGTGAGTGCAATCTATTAGACCCTGAACGCGGGGGAACCCAGCTATCACATGCTCTCTCCGCCTAGCTCGCCTCATCTGTCCAGAAGTGGAGGAACGTGCAGACGTGTCTAAAGATAGCATCAGTCATGCCCTTGACGCAACTGTGTGCAGCTGATTGAGAAACGCCTCATAGATCCCCCACTGAGCCCTGAAAAAAACCGGAGGCATAGAAGCTGAGGGACACTGTGACCTTCAAAGCCACCGGCATGGGGTGTCCGCCCGCGCAGTTGGCGATTCCTGGACCTACCATGTGACATATTGCTGCCACTGTGTTCCTGGAGAGGCAGAGTCTCCTGCAGCACTGGATCTTGGACATCAGGAGATAGTTGGAGCACTGCCTAAACACCCTAGGCATTGTGTAGTGACATCTTTGGCGTGCCCTCCAGCCTTGGCATCCCTGCTGACCCTGCACCACTGAGCCGTGCCTCTTCTCTTAAAGGTCTGTCCCCGGGATGCTGCCCACGTCCACTTGGCCTCCTCTCCCTCCTGCCTCTCTCTTCCTCTTCAGAGGAGGTTCCACCAGTGGAATACACTATCCTCATTAGATGGGATGTAGAGGACCAGTGCTTTGAAAATGAAGGAGCAATACTCAGAGGAACCTTCTAGGGAAGATGAGGACCTGAGATGCTGAAAGGCAGGCTCGACAATCAAACAAGATGCCACAAAACTCTGGGACAACTCTGTATTCACACAGCAAAGAACTGGCAATGACAGAGAAAGTGCTGCTGCTCCATAGGGCTTTTTATCCCATCTGTGGATGAGGAAAAGATTAAAACATGAATTCCACCCACCCGTTTTGCCTGTGCGATGAGCTAAAAATCCCACGGGTAATGTAGAGTCACAGCCAATAGGTTTTTTTAATGACCTTAATTGATCCTTTAATTGTCGGCGGGCTCTGCTCCAACTCCTGGGCATGCCCACTGACCTCAATATTGCACACGTGCAGGATGACGTTGGGATGCATGCCCGTTATCTTTTCACACAATCTTACATGCGTTTGGGTGGGGCATACGCCCAACCTCGGAACAGAAGATTCAGGTTAGTGTTTCTGGGGGAATTACAGATATTGGTATTGTGAGAATTGAATGATCAGCACTCCAAGCTGATCTCAAGACCCGACACTAATCTCAAGATTCGGTAATGTGATTCATCTCAATCTGGTCTTGGAGCAGCAATGATGCAGAACGGACAACTAACATCAAGAGCATTAATACCAGCACAGCTAAAGTACTCCCAGATCGAGAAAGAGCTTCTAGTGATCATGTTTGCCTCTAAAAAATTTGAAGTCTACATGTATGGCTGGCACATGGTGAATATTGAAACAAATCAATTGGAATAAGTAATGCTCAAGCCACTAAATAAGGTGCCTAAATGACTTCAAATTACTAAGACTCGAAAGAAACAGTATGAGGCACTGATATGAGAAAGGGGAGAGGACATACTTCGCAGAGTATACCTGGCAAAAGTTGACGCCCTGTGATTTTATACGGGGGCAGGTAGAAATCGATCATCTTGAATCACATCTGGTTGGAGACTTACACTCGCAACAAATTAATCAACTCAATGTTCCAGTGGATCTCCTGATTCAGAAACAACTGCATGCAAACATTCAACAAAGGCTGGCTTGGGATCAAATCAGAGGTATCCGAATGCCTTCAGCCTTACTTTCACTTTTGAGAGGAACTAATAGTCAAAGATAAATTGATATTCAAGGAGTAGCAATTCATGGTACAAGCTGCATTATGTAACGAATTAATGCAAGTAGCATGTACAACATTCATTAGCCTAGATCCACAGAGTGCACAGCAGCCTCTGTTGGCACAGAGTATCAGCAGAGCTTAAACAGTACATCATGGAATGTGATATCTGTTTGACTCATCATAGTTGTCCAAGTAATGCATCATTACTATAGTACAAGATTGTGACTAGGTCTTGGCGGAAAATTGGGGCTGACATTAGTGAGCTAAATGGACATAGCCTGTTCATCATGTGTGGTTACTATAATCATTCCATTGAAGTAACCAGTCTCACTTCAGCTACTGCTATCTTGTGCAGCTCGAAGGGTTGTGAGTACCCATCCATTATCTCTAAAATACCAAAATGATTTTGAATGGATTTTATCCACAAAGCAGTTTGTACATTCTGCTTAGATTGTTACAGAATTCAAACGTTGTGGATAAATACTTCCCACACCAAATTTATCAAATTGTACTATATTTGGAGACATTACAAAGTTGAGAATGCTATCAAGATGGTCAAAGAATTCATAAAATGCAGGCAGTCCGAATAATCAAAATTCTTAGATCTATTAGATTGATGCAACATAAGAACAGGAAAAATAGTCGGAGTAAGCTATTTGTCCCCACAAGCCTGCTCCACCATTCATTAAGATCATGGCTGATTTGACTGTGACCTTAACTGCACTTTCCTGCCTGCCCCCCATAATCTTTGGCTCCTTTGTAGATCAAAAAACGTCTCATTTAGCCTTCAGTCTATTCAATGACCCAGACTCCATTGCTCCCTGAGGTAGTGAATTCCAAATATTAACAACCCCCTGAGAGGAGAAATTACTCCTCTTCTCCATCTTAAATGGGAGACCCCTTATTTTGGAACTGTGCCTCCCCAAGTTCTAGATTCCCCACGAAAAGAAACATTCTCTCAGCATCTACCTTGGCAAGCTGCCTCAGAATCTAATATATTTCAATAAGATCATGTCTCATTCTTCTAAACTCCAATGAGTGTAGGCCCAATCTGCTCAACCTTCTTTCATAGGTCAGCCCCTCATCACAGGAATCAACCTAGTGAACCTTCTTTGAACTGCCTCCAATATAAGGACAACTGGTGGTTGGAGAAGGCGCACAAGATTCAGTAGAGGAGGGTGGTCAACACAATGGTCTTATAAACCAGAACCTTTGTTGGCTTGCAAAGGTCCCTGTCGTCAAAGACATGTTAGCGCATCTTGAGGAAGGCAACGCTGGCACAGTTAACTCAGTGCTGGACTTCCTCATCGATGGTAGTCTCAACATATGGATCCAGAATTGGGCTCCTCAGTCATCTGAAGTCTCACCAAGCCTGTCGGACGTCATCCTCGATTCCGAGGGACCGGAAATAAGGAGACCAAATCTGTACACAGTATTCCAGGTGTGGTCTCATCAATGTCCCATATAATTGTAACAATACTTCCCTACATTTATACTCCATCTCCCTTGCAATGAGGGCCAACATTTCGTCTGCCTTCCTAATTAATTGCTGTACCTACATGCTAACTTTTTGTGATTCATTTATGAGGACACCCAGATCCCTCCGCATTGTGCAGATTCTGTCCATTTAAATAATATTTTGCTTTTCTGTTTTTCCTACCAAAGTGGAAAACATCATATTTTCCCACATTATACTCCATCTGCCAAATTTTTGCCCACTCACTCAACCTATCTATATCCCTTTGCAGGCGCTTTGCAGGGAGCTTTTATGCAGCCTACAAAACTGAGAAATGTAGTGTGCAGGGTAACTAAATTTGGCAGGTGCTGAAATTTTGATTTCTCAATGGCAAATTGAGATGCAGCCTGTCAGCATGTTTGTGGTGAGTCAGGCCTTAAGCCATCCTGTGGTGGGCTCCCACTTGGAATACATTTGCATGTCATGAATACTCATTACCATGAAACCTTTTTAAATTACGTCTTACTTTCATCATAAAGTCAACAGTGCATGAGAATTTCGTGGCACCCGATTCATGTTCGTTTAAAGGTGATGTGGAACAATTGGCTTTGTGCAGTTGTGCTAAGGTAAACATTTTCTTTGATGAACTCTGGCACAAGGAAGGAGAGCAGGAGAATGGCAGCTTGCATGGGAGCTCAAGACTGGAAAGGGCGAGTCAGGGGATGGTGGGGGGGAGGTTGGGTGCAAGGACTGAAAGGGCCGAGTGCCAGAGTATCCATGGTACTCTGCGGTGTGGTTTACAGGTAGGGAAGGTGAGATGAATGAGGAGCTAAAGGGTAGGTTTGGTGCTGTCAACATTGGAGTCCGGTGGGCTGAACTAAGGGTGCTGGGTGACTGAGGGAACAGTCACGGGTTGGATTCAGTCGGGGAACAGGTTCAGTGCATAGTGGGGTATTTAAAGTTCCCCTACGGTAGGGCACAGGAACAGACAAAAGCAGTAGAATGGGGATGGGAGGGTTCAGGGTTAGAATGATCATCTTGACAGGGATGGGTGTAAGCACAGTGGGGAGAGATGGTATGTCCACATCAAAGGTGATAGGGTCCAGAGTAATGGTGGGAGGGTTCAAAGGTGACAGAGAGAAGGCACAAGGTTATGTTGGATGAGTCAAGGGTGATGGAGCAAGTTTGAAGATGACAGGTGTGTGGAAGTACAGGAACAGATTTGGAAGGTAACACTCACCGCTTAAAATGTACCTTTGTATGAAGGAATGCAGATTGAAGTGGAAGGAAGTCTGTGTTGGGTGGGTGGAGTTCTGGGTGTCGACTATTTGAGGATTGCTGCTCATTATGTTATGGATGACAACCATGGGCAAACATATTCTCATCTCATTGACTGCCCTCGTACGCAATTGCTGCAATACCCATGGGTCTTAGTAGCCTAATGTTATTGCAACCTCAAGAGCAGGAGGACAGGATGAGATGCCAGCCAACAATGGAGAACTCAATGCCAACAGCAGGCAGCATCATACAGGCGGCTGGTCTGGGTGCAGCCATCCGGGGAAGGCAATGTCGAAGACAGGCACCGGCAAGTCAACACATCCTCAGGACAAGGACTAGGCACCTGTAGATGTCGGAGAGGCAATACCAGACATGACTGAGGATATCCTGGGAAATGGTTACCAGGATATGTGGGATTGTGCATCAAGACCGGCAACCGGTCTTGGTAGGTTTAGTGGGAACCACATTCAGTTGCCCTCAAGGTTACTCGACATTCAATTTCTTTGTCATTGGCGGATTCCAGGGCATAACAGGTAGGGTTGTCAACTCTGGCTGGACATATTCTAGGAAAAGTCCACGGGAAGCAATGTCATGGAAAGCCAGCGGTGTGGCATGAGTGGGTTCAATGATGATCCAATGTTGCCAAGAGACTGAACCTGGTATCTGGCTGGGAAATCACTACAGAAACTGTCTAATAGGTTTTGGAAAGCAATCAAACTGTTCTGGGCAGTATAGCTACCTTCAAATTACATAGCGTTACTGTGTAAACACAGTATTCTGATTGCAACATTGCTGGGACACTGGAATACTTCTGCAATTTGGATAATCGAGGAAACATCAAGCCAAGGAGCCCACTCACACAAAGCTGGGTTATGGAGTGAGGCTCTGTGTACTTCAAAAACCTATTGCTAGGGGTTGTGAGCTCCTTGTTTGGGGAGATTGAGCCCAGCTTGTTCATAGACTCATAGGCATCTACAGCACAGAAAGAGGCCATTCAGCCCATCGTGTCCATGCCAGTCAACAAAGATCTGACTACACTAATCCCATTTTCCAGCGTTTGGCCCATAGCCCTGGTGGCTATGGCAACACAAGTGAATATCTAAATACTTCTTAAATCTTACAAGAGTTTCTGACTCAACCACCCTTTCAGGCAGTGAGTTCCAGACTGTCACCACTCTCTGGGTGAAAAATTTCTCCTCAACTCCCCTCTTAGCCTTCTACCTCTTACCTTAAATCTATGACCCCTGGTTACTGACCCCTCTACCAATGGAAAAAGTGCCATCCGATCCACCCTATCTATGCCCCACATAATCTTATATGCCTCTATCGGTCCACTCTCAACCTTCGTTGCTCCAAGGAAAACAACCCCAGCCTATCCAGTCGTTACTCATAGCTCACACACTCCAGCTCAGGCAGCATCCTGGTAAACATCTCCTGCACCCTCTCTAGTGCAATCACATCCTTCCTATAACGTGGTGACCAGAACTGCATGTAGTACTCCAGTTGTGGCCAGCGTTTTATACAGTTCCAATATAACCTCCCTGCTCTTGACTAATAATAAAGACCGACTGCCTCGGCTAATAAAGGCAAGCATCCCGTATGCTTTCTTAGCCACCTTATCTACCTGCCCTGCTATCTTCAGGGATCCATGGATATGCACACCAAGGTCCCTCTGATCTTCAGTACGTTCCAGGGTCCTACCATTCACAGTGTAATCCCTAACCTTGTTAGCCCTCCCCAAGTGCATTACCTCACACTTTTCCGAGTTGAATTCCATTTGCCATTGCTCTGCCCATCTGACTAGTCCATTGATATCCTCCTGAAGTTTATGGATATCCTCCTCACTATTTGCCCCCTACCAATTTTCCTGTCATTCACGAACTCCTTGCTCATACCCCCTACATTTAATTTCAAATCATTTATGTATACCACAAGCAACAAGGACCCCAGCATTGAGCCCTACGGAACCCCACTGGAAAAAGACTTCCAGTCACAGAAACATCCCTCTACCATCACCCTCTGCTTCCTGCCTCTCAGCCAATTTTGGATCCAATATGCCACTTTGCCTTGGATCCCATGGGCTCTTAGTTTCTTGACCAGTCTACCATGCGGGATCTTATCAAAAGCCTTGCTGAAGTCCATGTAGACCACATCAAATGCATTACCCTCATCAACACTCCTGGTTACCTCCTCAAAAAATTCGATTAAATTTGTCAAACACAACCTCCCCTTTACAAATCCATGCTGGCTATCCCTGATTAATCCATGTCTCTCCAAGTGCAGATATATTCTGTCCCTCAGAATTATTTCTAGTAACTTCCCCAATACTGAGGTTAGAAATTTCCTGGTCTATCTCTTCCTCCTTTTTTTTAGTAATGGAATGTTAGTAGTCCTCCAGTCCTCTGGCACCTCACCTGTGGCCAGAGAGGATTTGAAAATTACTGCCAAGGTCCTGTTATCTCTCCCTTGTCTCCCTCAACAGTCTGTGATACATCTTATCCGGGCCAGCGGATTTATCCACTTTTAAGGCCGCTAAACCTATTTGTACCTCCTCTCTCTCTACGTTAATTTCCTCTAATAGTCCACGTCTTAGTTTTCCTAATTTCCTTTTTAAGTTCCCCCCTGCACTTTTTATACTCCCCTAGGGACTCTGTCATATTGAGCCCTCGGTATCTGCCATAAGCTTCTATTTTTTTTCTTAATTCGAACCTTTATGTCCCTTGACATCCAGGATTCTCCAGACTTGGTCCCCCTCTATGTCTTTACATGAACATATTTGCTCTGTACTCTCACTAGTTCCTCCTTGAATGCCTCCCACTGCTCTGACATAGGTTTATCTGCAAGTAGCTGCTCCCAGTCCACTTGGGCCAAATCGCATCTCATTTTAATAAAATTAGTGTTTCCCCAGTTTAGAACTTTTATTCCCAGCCCAACCTTATCCTTTTCCATAACTATACTAAATCTAACTGAATTATGGTCACTATCTCCAAAATGTCGCCCTACTGATACGCCTTCCACCTGCCCAGGCTCATTTCCGAATATTGGGTCCAGAACTGCCCCCTCCCTTGTTGGGCTTTCTATGTACTGGCTAAAAAAGTTCTCCTGAATGAAACTTAAGAATTTTGCTCCCTCTCTACATTGCACACTAAAACTATCCCCGTTAATCTTTGGGTAGTTAAAATCCCCTACTCTCACTGCCCTATTATTCTTTCGCTTCTCTGAAATGTGATTACATATTTAATCCTCTACCTCTCCTGGACTGCCGATAGTGCACACCCAACAGTGTGTGTTTGCCCCTTTTGTGTTTTTTACTTCTACGCATATGGCTTCATTTGATGATCCTTCAGGATATCATCCCTCTTCACTGCTTTAATTGATTCCTTGATCAATATTGCAACCTCCCTCCTCTTCTATCCCCCTTGCTATCTCACCTGAATACCCTATAACCAGGAAGGTTGAGCTGCCAATCCTGCCCTTCCTTTAGCCAAGTCTCAGTCATAGGCATGTGGGAGTATGATATCATAGCTATCTGTGCCCTTAGCTCATCTGTCTCATTCCTCAGGCTCCTTGCATTAAAATATATTCCATTTTGCCTTGCTAAACTCACTTCTTTCTTATCTAGCCTCTGTATCCTCTGCCTTCCACACTCACTTCCTAGCGTTCTAACTTCATATTCCATCTCAGCTTCTTTCCTCACCAGACTACGTTTCAGGTTCCCATCCCTCTGCCAATTTAGTTTAAATCCATCCCAGCAGCATTGGCAAACCTCCCTGCGAGGATGTTGGTCCCGTTCCTGTTCAGATGTAACTCATCCAACTTGTACAGGCCCTACCTACCCCAGAAACGGTCCCAATGTCCCAGGAATCTAAAGCGCTCCCTCCTACACCATCTTTCTAGTCACGCATTCATCTGCTCTATCCTTCTGTTCCTATACTCATTACTGGGTGGCACTGGGAGTAATCTGGAGATTACTACCTTTGAAGTCCTGCTTTTCAATTTCCTACCTAACTCTCTAAAATCTGCTTGCACGACCTCATTTCTCTTTCCTCCTATGTCATTGGTCCCAATATGAACCATGACCTCTGGCTGTTCACTCTCCTGCTTCAGCAGGCCCCCTCTCATACTTTCCTCTCGGTGCTGCTGTCTGCCTGCCCCAGGATCCTCCTCTTGCACTCTCCTCTAGGTGCTGCTGACTGCCTGTCCCACGGTCCTCCTCTAGGTGCTGCTGACTGCCTGCCCCAGGATCCTCCTCTTGTACTCTCCTCTAGGTGCTGCTGACTGCCTGTCCCAGGTCCTCCTCTTCTGCTGACTGCCTGCCCCAGGATCCTCCTCTCGCACTCTCCTCTAGGTGCTGCTGACTGACTATCCCAGGGTCCTCCTCTAGGTCTGCTGACTGCCTGCTCCAGAATCCTCCTCTTGCACTCTCCTCCAGGTGCTGCTGACTGCCTGTCCCAGCGTCCTCCTCTCGCACTCTCCTCTAGGTGCTGCTGACTGCCTGCCCCAGGATCCTCCTCTTGTACTCTCCTCCAGGTGCTGCTGACTGCCTGTCCCAGGGTCCTCCTCTAGGTCAGCTGACTGCCTGCTCCAGAATCCTCCTCTTGCACTCTCCTCCAGGTGCTGCTGACTGCCTGTCCCAGGGTCCTCCTCTCGCACTCTCCTCTAGGTGCTGCTGACTGCCTGCCCCAGGGTCCTCCTCTCGCATTCTCCTCTAGGTGCTGCTGACTGCATGTCCTAGGGTCTCCTTCTCACACCCTCCTCTAGGTGCTGCTGACTGCCTGTCCCAGGGTCTTCCTTTTGCACTCTCCTCTCCTCCTCCTTTGGCTCTTTTCTCAGGCCAAGGACACCAGGTGAACTGAAAGTCATGCTAATGACATCACCAGCAGAGGCTGGCTCCACTATTTGAGGTGAGTATCAGCCACAGAAGTGGCAGTGATGGCTCGATGGGAGAGGATGGGGAGGAAATTAGAGCAGGGACAGCTGCTTCAGCTGTAGGCTGGTCAGCTGCCAGGTTTACAGCTCTGCCCGCTTGCTGTTGGTCAATGTGATGATCAACAGTATGTTCCTGCAGTGACAGCCATTGACCCTGCAGCACCTCTAGGGCTTCCAGCTCAGCTGCACTTGGCATGGCCTCTATGTTCAGTTCCAGTGCAAGAGCGTCCAGCTCAGGGTGGCCTGCTGGCATTACTTGGTCAGTAACACACCATATACCATCACATCCGCCAGATTCCTGAGAGGAAAACACACCGAGGCCTATATTGAACCCATTGCAAAAGCCTACTTTAGACTAGCTAAAACTTCCTGTAAAAATAGTCACCTTTTTTTCACCTTAGGTATCAGTAGGAAAAAGTTTTCAAAACCCATATTTCTCCAGCCAGCAGCCCAGCACTCATTACTTTGACGTCCTCACTTCGAGTCACTCCTGCTCGGCAGGAAAACAAGGCACCATTCACAAGCATAATACGTGTGTGTGACCCATGCCAGTGCCATTTTATGTTTTATGTCATCACAGCCAAGCACACAATCAGGTTGCCGTTTTCCAGTAAATAGTGAGCTTCTGTGTACGATTCGCTATATTAATTTATTTGCTTAAAATAAGTTTAAAATCCCCCAGAATATTTCTTTCACCACTGGAAGGTTGATGCTGATTTCAGGAGACTCTCAGCCATTCTGGGCGGGTTAGCAACCCTAGCAACAGGGGACAAATGTGGCATCTCACAGGCTACCAAACAAAGGTGCATGAAGGAGGTGACCAAAGCCTTTATGACATCCAATTCATGGTTAATGCCTCCATGCAGCTGGTGTAAAAACCGTTAGCTGCTAAAGTCTGGCCACCTAGGGCAGGTTCTTAATGAGGCCACAATACTGTGAGTAGCTGGGTTCTGGATTCTGGGTCTCCCTTCCACCCCTGCCCTTGTGGAAATGGCTTTTTCACATCCTTCTTGAAGTGTAGTGACCAGAACTGGATGCAATACTCTAGTTGTGGCCTAACCACAAAAGCTCTCTCTTCCTGTCTACTGCCTGCACCAGAATGCCCAATGCAGCATCTGAGAACCTTGGTGCACTGTCAGTGCTTGCTGCAACCATCTTATGTTGAGAAGCCTTCCCTTTCTTTAGCAGCCAAAGCGTACTTCTCCTCTTAACTGACTTTAAACAGGCATCAGAGATACCTAGAAGGATAGGGTGTACATATGTGTGGGTAAGCTTATTTATTAGCAATTTTCTCATTTTTATGGCAGTGACTAGAGATCAAGTTAAAATTGGTTGTTGCCATGAAAACTAAACTAAACTGAGAGCACACTAAAGCTATCATGCAATTCTCGTTCCAGAAATTTTGGAAAGAATTTTTTAAGTTTTCTGACTATTAAAAATCTTTCCAAATGTTCTCCCTTTTTGTGAAAAATTTTAGTCTCTAGTTTACCATTTCATACCATTGCCACCAATGACTGGTATAAAACCTATGCTGATAATTTCAGTACATGCAGGTAATTTATACGTCAGAGTCAGTGAGGCCAATGCATAGGTCAGACTTACTGGATTCTATATTTGATTGGGAGCGGAGAAAATGGGAATTCACCTGCCATGGAGATGCTCTCCAATGATCCAGCCCTACAGTCACTTGCAGATTTTGAAAGACTGCACAGAAATTTCCTGGAAACTCAGCTTCTTATACTCATTTTACTTTGATTTAACATCAGTTTAAAATTATAAAGGCTTTTGATTTACTAGATGGCTTCATAAGTAAGAAGGGACCTGGTTGAGTAGACAGGGAAAAACTGTTTCCAATGGTGGAAGAGTTGACAATGAGAGGAGACAGATTTAAGATAATTAGGAGAGGGTGATGGGAAGATTTTTTTTTAATGCCATAAATTGTTATGATCTGGAATCCATTACTGGAAAAGGTAAAGAAAGACATTCAATAATAACTTTCAAAGCAAAGTTGGATAACTACTTGAAGTGGGAAAATTTGCAGGGTTCTGGGGAAAGAGCAGGGAAGTGGGATTAATTAGAGAGCTCTTTCAAAGAACAGGCAGAGCCTCCTTTGTGCTATATGATTTGTTTCTAAGATTCTATGATCAATTTTTTTTATTCATTTATGGGATGTGGGCATCATTGGCTGGGCCAGCATTTATTGCCCATCCCTAATGGTCCTTGAGAAGGTGGTAGTGAGCTGTCTTCTTGTACCACTGCAGTCCCTGTAGCATAGGTACACCCACAGGGCTGTTAAGGAGGGAGTTCCAGGATTTTGACCCATTGACAGTGAAGGAATAGTGATATATTTCCAAGTCAGGATGGTGAGTGACTTGGAGGGAAACTTCTAGGTGGTGCTGTTCCCATATATCTGCTGTCCTTGTCCTTCTAGACAGTAGTGGTCGTGGGTTTGGAAGGTGCTGTCTAAAGACCCTAGGGGAGTTTCTGCAGCACATCTTGTAAATGGTACACACTGCTGCCATTATTGGTTGGTGGTGGAGGGAGTGAATGTTTGTGAAAGGTGTGCCAATCAAGCAGGCTGCTTTGCTCTAGATGGTGTCAAGCTTCTTGATTGTTGTTGGAGCTGTACTCATCCAAGCAAGTGGAGAGTATTCCATCACACTCCTGACTTTGCCTTGTGGATGGAGAGGCTTTGGAGAGTCAGGAGGTGAGTTACTCATCACAGGATTCCTAGCTTCTGACCTGCTCTTGTAGCCATAGTATTTATATGGCTAGTCCAAGTCCAGTTTCTAGTCAATGGTAACCTCTAGTATGTTGACAATGGGGGATTCAGCGATGATAATATCATTGAATGTCAAGGGGCGATGGTTCTTGGAAATGGTTATTACCTGGCACTTGTGTGGCGCTAATGTTACTTGTCACTTGTCAGCCTAAGCCTGGATGTTGTCCAGGTCTAGCTGCATTTGGACAAGGACTGCTTCAATACCTGAGGAGTTGGGAATGGTGCTGAACATTGTGGAATCATCAGCAAACATCCCCACTTCTGACTTTATGATGGAAGAAAGGTCATTGATGAAGCAAATAATGGTTGAGCCTAGGACACTGCCCTGAGGAACTCCTGCAGTGATGCCCAGGAACTGAGATGATTGACCTCCAGCAGCCACAATCACCTTCCTTTGTGCGAGGTATGACTCCAACCAGCAGAGAGTTTTCCCCCTGATTCCCATTGACTCCAGTTTTGCTAGGGCTCCTTGATGCCACATTCGGTCAAAGGCGGCCTTCATGTCAAGGGCACTCATTCTCACCTCACCTCTGGATTTCAACTCTTTTGTCTATGTTTGAACCAAAGCTGTGCCATGGTCAGAAGCTGACTGACCCTGGCAGAACCCAAAATCAGCAGCAGTGAGCAGATTACTTCTAAACAAATGCCTTTTGATAGCACTGTTGATGACCCCTTCCATCACTTTACTGATGATCAAGAGTAGACTGACTGGGTCGTAATTGGTTGGCTTGGATTTGGCTTGCTTTTTATGTACAAGACATAACTGGGCAATTTTCCACATTGCCAGGTAGATGACAGCATTGTAGCTGTACTGGAATAGCTTGGCTAGGGGCTCGGCAAGTTCTGGAGCACAAGCCTTCAGTACTATTGCCAGAATACTGTCAGGGCCCATAGTCTTTGCAGTATGCAGTGCCTTCAGCTATTTCTTGATATTACATGGAGTGAATCAAATTGGCTGAAGGCTGGCATCTGTGATGCTGGGGACCTCTGGACGAGGCCAAGATGGATCATCCACTCAGCACTTCTGGCTGAAGATAGTTGCAAATACTTCAGCCTCCTCTTTTGCACTGCTGTGTTTTGCTCTTCCATCATTGAGGATGGGGATATTTGTGGAGTCTCCACTTCCAGTGAGTTGTTTAATTGTCCACCACCATTCAGGACTGGCAGAAGCATAGGTCTGATCCGTTGATTGTGGAATTGCCTAGCTCTGTATATCACTTGTTGCTTATGCTGTTTGGGACTCGGGTAGTCCTGTGTTGTAGCTTCACCAGGTTGACACCTCATTTTTAGGTATGCCTGGTGCTGCATCTGGCATGCCCTCCTGCACTGTTCATTGAACCCTGGCTTTGTGGTAATGGTAGAGTGGGTGATATGCCGGGCCATGAGGTTACAGATTGTGGTTGAGTACAATTCTGCTACTGCTGATGGCCAACAGTGCCTCATGAATGCCCAGTCTTGAGTTGCTCGATCTGTTTGAAATCTATCTCATATAGCACAGTGGTAGTGCCACACAACATGATGGAGGGTATCCTCAGTGTGAAGACAGGACTTCATCTCCACAAGGATTGTGCGGCGGTCACTCCTACCAATACTGTCATGGACAGATTCATATTCAGCAGGGAACTAGGCTTAATGGCATATTCCTGTTCCTATAGTCCTGTATTTGAAATTTTCAGTAATATATGATTACACCGAGTATTGAGTGACCTGCAAGCAGTGCTTAAAGAGACTAATACTGACTGTAGTATAAAAGGTTACCAAATGGGATATGCTAATGTATGATTTAGGTTATGATGTACTCCTGACATCAGTCATCATGTGTTAGGCTCTCAAGGGAGAGGTTAGAATCATGCCTAAGAGCTACATGCCTATTCAATAGCCTGTTTACATGTAGTAATAATAAACAAGTATTAAGCAGACACCAGTGTATGTCTACAGTCTGTCGAAGAATCAAGTCCCACACCTAGAGTCCAAGATAGAAGGACCCAATCTCAGAACAGTAGCTACTCAGGAAAAGATCCTGAAATATTTTATTATTTTATTTATATGGGTTCAGGAAGGACATGCATACTCATCCTGGGCCAACAAAATCTCTAAGCCCATTGCTGGACTATTCAAGTACTCCCACCTTCTAGGCTCACCTGCTGGTGCAGGAAGCTGGCCAGTTTCACACCCTCATACAACTGCTGAACTATAGGTGGATTCCATTTGGCACCTGCATTGCACTGGCCCCATGTAAATGAGGCCCAAATATGATTTGCATCTTGTGATATTGGCTTTGAGCTGCAGTACCTGGTCTCTGCGTCCATTTTGGTTAAAGATCAAAGATCAACACAAAGGACCAGGTCATCAAATAGAGGCAGGTCTGGAAAATAAATGCCACCTAGTCCCACCCTCAGCTATTTTCATGATGGTGGGTGAGGAACCGGACCCCAGAACCCCTTTGCTCCTTTGAAGGAGATAATTAGCAGAATTGTGGGCTCAGTGTGAACCTGTCCCAGGTGAATTATTTTAATTCTCATGGAGGCGTCTGGACTTTACCAACTGTTGGGTTTTACAGCTGCATGGAGGTATAAACCATGGATTAGAAGCATTTAATAACTAAGTAAAATGGTTTTACCCCCTCTTCAGTTCATCATTAAATGGTGTAGCTTGCGTTGTATCTATGTTTAGTAAGGTGAGTGATGATAATACTGTTATTGGAAGTTGTAACTACCCCTTAAAGAATATGTTGGCCAGATTTGGTAAGTTGCCAAAGATGTGAGTGTGGAAAAGTCTTTAGTTAATTTAAATGACACTCATCTAATGGATAAAAAGTTACAGTACATTTCACACTATTGAAAGGGTAGCCTAGTATAATAACCAAGCAAGGATTTTATACCCCCTCCCACCCAGCAGGATATTATGATCCTGCCGAACTGAATGGAGATTTAAATGGTAGATGCGCCATGGCGGGGCCATAAAATTCTGGCCCAAGTGTTATCTTTACCCATTGCTTTTATATATTTAGGCTAGACATCTGTTCAGCTAGCTGTTGTGAAGTCTGTTTACTATGGCAGTTTTATGTGTTCTTGGTTGCAACCTAACTGCCTAATTGTTTTACAAATGTTTGCCTTTGTTTGCACACATGGTTTGAAGAGTTTACTTCTTAATGCAGGGAATTTTATGGGCTATTCAGTGGCTTACAACTGTTATATTAGGGCTTGTGAGCCCTGTTCATAAAGTGGATAATAGGTGAGAATGTAAGGAGGTGGTGAGAGGGTGACTGAGTGAAGGTGAATGGGTGAGAGTGTGGGGACATGGGATGAGGGTGAGAAGGGGTGAGAGGTTATGCTAAGGGGGTGAAGGTAAGCAGGTGAGGGGTTGAGTGGATGAGGGGTTGAGGGAGATGAGTGGGTTGTACCTGAGGGGCATAAGGGTGAAGGGGGTGAGAGGGTGAGGTTGAAGGTTGAGGATGGTGAGGGATTGAGAGTGAGAGGCTGAGAAGGTGAGATTGAGTGGGTTGAGGGGGTTAGGGTAAATATTGGCTACGGTGGTCGGAAGGTTCAACTTTATGTAGATCAGCTACTGATTGCATCAGCTGCATCAGGACGAGGTTTTTTGGGAACTGAGGCCTGCTGTGGACTTGGCCTGCCTTTGTTTTGCTCTTAGAGGCGGCGGTCCTGTGTCAAGGCTACATAGGGGCTGGACCTTCAGAAGATCCCATCTGTTGCTGCCTGAAGATGCAAGTGGGAACAGGATTAATCCCGTCTCCCAATTCCCACCTCCAACATGAAGATCTGACCCAAATGCCTACTTTTAATAAAAAATTGGCTTTGTTAATTTTATTGTGTATGTTTATATTATAGTAATATGGATACTTTTGATATTTGAGTGGTTTTCCTAGTCTCTATTTTAGCACAATAATGCATTGGTTGAAAACTTGCAAAACCATTTAGCAGAGGGAATGGGCCATCTCCCAGGCCTGTTGCCAGTGTAAAACCTTGTGTAATAAACTTGGAGTGCAAGATGGGTTTCTTGTAAGAAACAGTAAACTTTATTTATAGAACTCCTACATGCTTGTTCCAAGAACAAGGCTAGAAAATTCCATCCCTAAGATTACCTGCACTTAGGGCTGATTTGTCTATACGGTCACATGGTCCCCATAACAGTATGAAAGGTTTAACATACAGTTACTACATTCCTCCCCCTTTAATTTTGTTTTACCACTCCTATTTACAATGACATCTTAACCCAAATCATATGCAAATATATACAGTTCGTGCAATTATATATTTAGTCTTTGAGGAAGTTTTTGTATTTGGATAGAGTGATGCAACTCTACAACTTGAGATTCCTCCATTGGATCGACTTGACCAAGAAATGCAATATCTGGGACATCTTTAATCAATGGCAGTTCAGAATTATCTTCTGCAACAGAGACCTCAGGTATGTCTATTCTTTATTAACCTGGCACCTCAGGGATCAAAGGTTTGACTTCAATTTCAGGTGGATTAACTGGTTGTTGGAATGTGTCTTGACTTCTGAGATGTTTCCTAACAATCTTTTTCTTCCACTTCCAATTGATATGATAATAGTCCTGTTTCAGAGACGATTGTATCATCTCGGTCCAGTTGCAAAATTTTGTACAAAATCTGTCTCTCCCTAAGTAAATTCTTGACCTTTACTGCGAACATCATGATTCACTTTCTGACTATTCTGGTTTTTCTTCACCTTCCCCTCTAACTTAGGGAATACTAGACTCAATCTTGTACAAAGTTGATGCTTCATTAGCAATTCAGAAAGAGTTGAACCTATGGTTGCCTGAGAGGTTGTGTGATAGCTGAACAGGAGTATTGAAATTCATGTCTCCAATGTTCCCTCAGATAGTCTCTTCATGCCTGTTTTCAAGGTTTGTATTGCTCTTTCTGCTAACTCATTGGATGAGGGATGATATGGTGCTGTACTGATGTGTTTAATCCCATTTAGGTTCATGAATCTTAGAATTACAGTACTAGTGAAAGCAGTACCACTATCTGACACACTATATTCTGCTAGATCATGTACACTGAAACATTGGTGCAGCTTTTCAATAGTTGCGCAGGATGTAGGTGACCTCACTTCATACATCTTTGAATATGCATCGATGATCACCAGAAACATGGTACCTAAAGATGGATCTCAATAGTGTATATGTAGTCTAACCCAGGATTGACTAGGCACAAAGATTGGCCGGGTGGTTAAATGAGGTTGAATGTATTGGGCTACAGGAAGATATAGACGAAATGGTCAAATGGGCAGGTAAGTAGCAGATGACTGAAAAGTGTGAGGTGATACACTTTGGAAGGAGTAATTTGACAAGTATTCAATGAACAACATGACACTAGGAAGTTCTGTGGAACAAAGGGACCTTGGCGTGTGTGCCCATTGATCTCTGAAGACGGAGGGGCATATTAGGGGGGTGGTGAAAAAGGCATGTGGGACACTTGCCTTTATTAATCGAGGCACAGATTACAAAAGTAGGGAGATCATGTTGGAGTTGTATAGAATCTTGGTGAGGCCTCAGCTGGAATACTGTGTGCAGTTCTGGTTGCCACATTATAGGAAGGATGTGATTGCACTAGAGGGGGTGCAGAGGAGATTCACCAGGATGTTGCCTGGGATGAAACATTTAAGTTATGAAGAAATATTGGATAGACTCGGGTTGTTTTCTTTGGAGCAGAGAAGACTGAGGGGTGACCTGATCGAGGTGTACAAGATTATGAGCGGCATGGACAGGGTGGATAGGGAGCAGCTGCTCCCCTTAGTTGATGAGTCAGTCACGAGGGGACACAAGTTCAAGATGAGGGGCAGGGGGTTTAGGGGGGATGTGAGGAAAAACTTTTTTACCCAGAGAGTGGGTAAACGGTCTGGAATGCACTGCCTGGGAGGGTGTGGAGGCGGGTTGCCTCACATCCTTTAAAAAGTACTTGGATGAGCACTTGGCATGTAATAACATTCAAGGCTATGGGCCAAGTGCTGGTAAATGGGATTAAGTAGGTAGGTCAGGTGTTTCTCACGTGTCAATGCAGACTCGATGGGATGACGGGTCTCTTCTGCACTGTGTGATTCTGTGATTCTGTGAAATGGCATCCAGTGAAGATTGTGGAAGCATTGGAGAAAGTAGCTGAGAGGAGGTTGAAATAGTATTTCTGTTGCAAAGTGAGAGAGGATCTGTGGTGAGGTGAGTATTGCAGATGCGATTACCAGCAGGAGAAGAGGAGAGCCTAAGACCAGATGAAAGGATGCAGTGGTGGGAGATCTAAACGCAGCAGGATCAGGAGAATGGGTGACTGACAGGAGGAAATGGAGCAGGGTGATCAGCCAGCGTTGTGGCAACCCCAAGTAAAATGAGAGAAGCTGAAGGAAGAAGAGGCTGAACTATTAAACGACTATAGGACTTTGTATCTGCCTGCACTAAATAAAGGATGCTCTCGATGTTACAGTAAAAGAAGTGGTAGGAAAATTAGAGAGAATAAAAATACAGAAAGCAAAGTTGTTTAAATGGCTGGCAATTCTCAAAGTAGAAAAGTCACAGTCCAGATGGGATGCATGCCATGTTGCTGAGAGTAGTAAGGGAGGAAATAGTGGAGGCCTTGCCCATGATATTTCAATCATCTTTGAATGTAGGAGTGATGCCAGAGGACTGATGGTTTGCAAATGTTACATCTGTGTTCAAAAAGAGAAAAAGGCTTCAAGAGACCATAATCCAAGACAAAGTTAATTCTCACTTGGAAGAACATGGATCAATATAGGACATTTAACAGAAATTTATTGCTGTTAAATCATATCTAATTAAATTGATTGAGCACATCAATGAAATAATAATGAAGGTTGATAAAGATAGTGCAGTATTCATAGGGTTTAGATCAGTCATGGAGACGAGCAAGGAATAACCTAAAGTAAAACTTCCAAACTGGAAGAGGGCTAATTTCAATGTGATGAGAAGACCAGGCTAATATTGAACCAGAGACTGACTGGAAAGACTGTAACAGAACAATGGATGATCTTTAAGGAAAAGATGTTTAGGTACATTGCAACAAGGGCAAAAGACATGTTAGCGAACCTTGGATGTTGGAGGTCTTGTGGCACAGTGGTAGTGTGCCTGCCTCTGAAACAGAAGTTCCAGGTTCAAGCCCCACTCCAAGGCTCGATGGCCAAGGAACGTGCGTTTATAATATAGTCAAACAGGTTGAGTATCAACTTGAAAATCCTTCCAAAATACACCAACTGCAGGCATTAAGAGTGGGAGTGATTTCTGGTCATCCATGTGACGTAATTAAATTGGAGCCTCTACCATCACTTATCCATAGCTCCAGGCCACAACATGCATGTAAATGTTGCCACAACAACTCAAACTCTTTGGGGAGGCTAGTTGGCTGGACGGCTGCTGTGGATCAGATTGGTGCCAACAGCACAGAGTTCGATCTCCATTCCAGCTGGGCTGCATTCTGGACTTGCCTCCATGCCCTACCCATGGTGGATATTGTGATGTGGTGGGTCGGACCTGCCTTCGGGCAGAGAACTGAAGAAAAGGAAGACAATAGGTTGAGAGGGGAGGTGAAGCAGAAATTAAGACTGGCAAAGAGAGAATATAAGAATAGAATGTTGGTCAACATAAAAAGGAGCCCAAAAATCTTCTTCCAGCATTTAAGTAGTAAGCAGGTAGTAAGAGGTGGACTGGGTCATATTAGGGACAAAGAGGGTGAAAGGTGCTTTGAGGATGGTAAGAATACTTAATAATTTCCTTGTACTGGTGTTTACTAAGGGACAGGAATCTTCCAAAATTTCAGTAGAAGCAAAACTAGTGGAGACAATGGATAGTGTAAAAATTTAAAGGGAGAAGGTTCTGAAAAGGCTGGCTATGCTTAGAGCAGATAAATCACCTGGTCCGGATGGCTTGCATCCCGTAGAAGTTATGCTGAACCTACATAAAGCTCTGGTTAGGCCCCAACTTGAGTATTGTGCCTCATTCTGGTCACCATACTTTAGGAACATAGGACTTGGGAACAGGAATAGGCCATTCAGCCCTTCGAGCCTTCTCCGCCATTCAATATCATGGCGGATCTGGTTATTGTATAGGTCCAACTTTCTTCATAGGGTAAGCCCCTCATCCAGGAATGAACTACTTCTAACACAAATATATCATTTTTTTTAAATAAGGAGACTAAAACTGCACACAATACTTCACAGGTGGTCTCACCAGGGCCCTGTACAGTTGCAGTAAACATTTATTCTATTCCCCTTGCAATAAATTCCAACATTCCATTTGCCTTACTAACCACTTGCTGTACCAGCATACTAACTTTCTGTGATTCATATACCAGAAAACAAAAATCTCTTTGTATCACTCAGTTCTGCAATCTCTCTTCATTTAAATAATATACTGCTATTCTATTCTTCCTGCCAAAGTGGACAAGTTGACATTTTCCCACATTTTACTCCATCTGCCAAATTTTTGCCCATTCACTTAGCCTGTCCATACCCCTTTGCTGACTATCTACCTCCTCTTGACAACTTACTTTCCTACCTATCTTGGTGTCATTGATAAACCTAGCTACCATACATTCAACCCCTTCATACAAAATATTGATATAGATTGTAAATAGTTAACGCCCCAGTACTCATCCCTGTGGAAGCTTGCCAACCCAAAGAAAGACCCATTTAACCCTACTATCTGCTTCCTGTTAGCTAACCAATCCTTTATCCATGCTAATATGTTACCCCCTACACCATATACTCTTATCTTGTGTAGTAATCTTTGATTGGCACTTTATCAAATGCCTTTTAGAAATCCAAATACACAGCATCTATAGGCTCCCTTTTTTCCACTTTGTTACTTCCTCAAAAAACTCTAATAAACTAGTTAACCACAATTTCCCTTTCACAACCTCATGTTGACTATGCCTGATCAAATTATGGGCCAGAATCTGATCAAGCGGATATGTGCCTTACCTAAACGCACGTGAAATTGTGCGAAATGATATGTATCCCGACATCATTGTGCACTCGAGCAATGTTGAGGTCAGCGAACATGCGGTTTTATGTTGTCCATGTGATTTCGAGCTCGTCGCATGGGCAAGATGGGCAGGCGGGCAGCCTATTTTTAATAAAACCTTATCCAAGCGTGAGATAAATTGTCTAGGGGGAAACATATTAAAAAAGAGATATCTGGGAACTGATGTTCTTTGAGTTCAGCTGTCAGGTGCTTGAATGTACTGGATAGACACAGTTTGCTGCGTTTTTTCTTCTCACTTAATTTGTACAGGTCTGCAGCTCCCTGAGGTAGTTCCACCGCAAATGCCTGCCTTCAAGGAGCTCACTAGAAGCACCCACCTACACCCTCACTTTTGTTGGCGCCCACTCTCTTGCTGCCCCCCCCTTGGCAGCGCTAAGGCTTTCTCAGCACATGTATCACACTGGCTTGCCGTTAATTGGCCAGCCAGTGTAAAATTGTGCTTGGGGGCCAATTGTGGGCAGAAGCACATTTTGTGTCCGCTTCTGGGCCCACCAACCTGGCACACACGCCAAGTGTGAAATTCAGGCCATGATCTTCTAGGTATCCTGCTAACATTTTGTCCTACAATAACCCTTCTGGACAACAGATAGCACTATCCCATAACATTAAGGACTGGCTAGCCCCTGTATCCCTTACAATTTTGACATCCTTTCCTGCTCTTCCCTGTACACATGGATACACTCTCCCTTCACATATAAAATTTTTAAACATCTCTGCAACCTGCCTTTCAGAACTCCCTTGGGTAAGTTGTGAACACTGACCCACTTCTCTAACTACCACTGATTCTTCCTGCTCCACCTGGAGAAAAACCATTGCTTTATCTTGCCTCTGAATCTCAGAGCCCACAGTACTCTTACCTCCAGAACTTTTCTGAGTTCCTACTACTGCAATCGGTTCCCTGTTTAACCTCCAACAACTTGATCGCGTATGTCCAGCTTTATTACAATGGTAACATATCAGTTTCCTTCCTTCAACTCTACTTTCCAACTTAACATCTTTGGTTGGCGTCCTTCAGCTTTATCATTATTACTAACATTTTTTTCATCACTAGGCTTTCTATTTCTCCAACTTCCTTGCTGATTTCCATATGACCCTTTTCCTGCACTCAACTGTTTCTGTGAAATATCATGTATATTGGCTCAAACAGCAGCTCAACCAGCACCTTCCTTGATCTTTTTGCTTTGTCTTTCATCTAAATATGTCTTAATGTTCACTGGAATGCTATTTCTAAATTCTTCCATAATCAGAACTTCTCTTACATTTTCAAAAGTCTTGTCTAATTTTAATGCCCTGAACTATTCATCCCAGATAATTTATTTTTCTCTAGCAAGCTGTAGAAATGTCTGATGGGGTCTTTTCCTTAAAGTTCTAAACTTCAACTGATAAGCTTCAAGGACAAGCTCATAAGCACCCAATATTGTCTTCTTTACTATCTCATAACCTGCAGACTGTTCCTTTGATAAGTTTGCTGCACCTGACAAAACACTTTGTAACATGAGAGCCCAAGCATCTCTTGGCCAATTCAATTTCATTGTTTTCTTTTCAAATGAAGTAAAATATCTTTTAACTCCATCCTCTGTAAATTTAGGTACTAAGTGAAGACTTTTAATTAAATCAAATTCCTCAAAGAAATCAAAGTCACCATCTGAATCACTATCTCTCCTTTCTTCTTTTATTCTAAGTTTCACTTTAGACAATTTATACTGTCTGGCTTCTTTCTCTTTCTGAAGCTCTCTATCTCTTTCCCTCTCTTTCCTCAGTTGCTAACTTCTCTCTCACTGAAATTCAAGTTCAAACTCAGGCTTTTGCATTTCTATCTCTTGCTCCTCTTTTTCCCATTGAATCTTTTTTTATTTCTATTTGTCTTTTTCTTTTTCTAGATGTGCTATTTCTCTTTCTTTCTTCTTTCTTTCTAACGCAAGTTTTTTATTTTTCTATATTTTTCCCTTCCAATTCAAGCTTTTGTCTTCTTCTATTTCTTTCTATATCAAGCTGCTTCATTTGCAACTGAAGTCCTACTACCGCCAGCTGTGACACACTAATTTCAGGTATCCCTTCCTCCAACTTTAAATGCTGTATTTTAACCATATCAGCCTTACGAAATTCTGCTTTTACCTCTATCTGCACTTCATTTGCTAATTCTTTCAACTGAATTTTAGTCAGAGGTTTCAAATACTCCCCAGTTACATTTTCCACTTCCAGAAAAGTCATAGCAATTGCCAAAGCCATTTTGCAGTCCAACCACTTTAAAACCCCTCAACACAAAACTCCTGAGTTCAGTGTTCTTTTCGTACTTGTGTCTCTTGGATTCACAAACTCTAACCCAATCAAGGAATTTTAATAATCCCACAAAGAACCACAAATGTGTTAAGACCACAGCCAGTGTTAATTTCTGCACAAACCAAATCCCAGAGGGAAACTTGGCTAATGGGCCATACCCTTTTTTTTGTATTCTGAAAAAGAGAAGCAGACATACTGATCTCAGCAGTAACACTTTGGGGATTTTAAAAATTAAAAGTAAAAGTTTTATTAACAAGAATAAAAGACAACAAGATTACATATACACAGGTAAACTTAGCCTTACAACACATTCCCCCAAAAAGACTCTTTACTTGCTCAGACCCACAAGTAAACACCTTCTAGGCAACGCTCCCTTATAGATGTTTAGCTATAAGAAATCCAATAATATTACCCAAGGCTGTAGCTTTAATAGAGATATACCATATGACCTCTCAACTCACTCCCACTCTGCTATGGAATCTAAACTTCGGAATGAAACTGCTTGTTGCAGCCCAATACTTTTCAGCCTTGACTGGATGGCTGGTTCAAATGGCATCTCCTCCCAGCCCAGAGCTAACAGCTCCCAACTCAGCTCCAGCTGCTACCCAAAAAGTTCGAGCAGCAACTCTAAAATACCCCTTTTCTCTTTTCATCTCAGGTTCCATTGTTTTCACACCTCTTTGAAACTCAAACCCTTCCAAATATAAGATCTTTCATGCTTCCATCTTGTTTTTGCTTCCAGGTCAATAAAAAATGATATCCCCACTTCTTGTTTACCTATAGAACTCCTGCAAGATGCAAACATGTTTTTTGTAACCTTTGACTCCTCTTTGATATTCAAACAAACTCTCAACTTATCTAAAAATGGAAATGCTAAATCTAACCTATTTACTTGTATCTCAAACCTAACACCTCTATCCTTTTCATGTTTAAACCTCCCCAGACAACCTGGCTCCTATTAATCTCCACCCAGCTTAATTAAATCATACACACAAACAGACACACAGCTTTTTCTACAGAATAATATAATATTCCCCAAAATATTTTTTAAAACATCAATTTCTCACATAACAGCTACCCTACCACCTTTTCCTAGCTTCCTATCTTTTTCTAAATGTCAAATGCACTTCAATATTAAGATCCCAGCCTTGGTCACCATGCAACCATGTCTCTGTATTGGTTATCAGGCCATACATATTTATTTCTACCTGTGCTAACAATTTATCCATTTCAATAGGAATGCTGTACACATTCAGACATAGAACCTTTAACTCTGTCTTTTTACCATTTTGCACTCTTTGGCCTTATTTGCTGGTGCATTCTTAAGTTTGTGCCCCCTGTCCCTTCCTGCAATACTCTGGTTATCACTACCCTAATCTTACTCCAGTACCTCATTATTACCTTTTGATTTATTACATCTACTCTCACATAATTCCTTCTCCCACTATTTAGTTTATAGCCCTCTCTACTACCTTAGTTTTATGACTCACCAGAACACTGGTCCCAGCATGGTTCAGATGAAGACCATCCCAATGATGCAGTTCCCACTTCCCCCAGTACTGGTGCCAGTACCCGATGAATCAAAACCAATTTCTCCCACACCAGTCTTCGAGCCAGACATCCATCTCTCTAATCTTATTTACCCTATGCCAATTTTCTCATGGCTCAGGTAATAATCTAGAGATTATTACCTTTGAGGTTCTGCTTTTTAAGTTGGCCCCTAGCTGCTCAGAATCCCTAAGCAGAATTTATTTGCTAGTCCTATCTATGTCCCAAAACTTATATTTGACATTGATACCAATGTGGACCATGGCAACTGGATCCTCTCCCTCCCAGCACAAGTTCTTCTCTAACCCTGAGCAGATGTCCAGAACTCTGGCACTGGGCAGGCAACACAGATGTCTTGTCTCACGCTCTTGGCTGCATAGAACTGTGTCTATCCCTCTGATTCTACTGATCCTACTACCACTACATTCCTATTAACTCCCCCCACTCCCCCGCTTGAAGGGCTTCCCGTGCCATGGCCAGTTCGCTCATCCACTCTGCATCCATTTTCGCCCAAACAGATGAGGAGATTACAGATTATGAAAGATGTTAGGGTCCTTGAGAGGATTCATAGGAGATTTACTAGAATGGTTCCAGAGATAGGGAGTTTCATTAACAAGGTTAGATTGGAAAAGCTAGGGTTATTTTCCTTGGGGCAAAGGAGTTTGAAGGGATACGTAATAGAGGTGTACAACATTATGACAGGCTTAGATAAGGTAGACAGGAAAAAAACTCTTCCAATTTGATAATTGCACAAGGAGTAAGGGGCACAGATTTAAGACTTTGGGCAAGGGATTCAGGAGGAATGTGTGGAAGAACTATTTTACTCAGTGAGTCATAATGACCTGGAACTCACTGCCCATGAGGACCATGGATCTAGAAACAATCAAAGATTTCAAAAGGGAATTGGACTTTTGAAGGAAATAAACTTACAGGGGTTGAGTGGGGAGTGGGGTGACTGGATTGCTCTGTGTGGAGCTGGCACTGACTCAATGGGCCGAATGGTCTCTTTGTGTGCCGTAAATAACTCTATGACTCAATGGGTTGATGTTGACATTTCAAAACGGTGTTTGATAGAATGGCACATAAAAGACTTGCTATCAAAATTGAGGCCGATCTGTTAATGAGGCAATGGTAGCAGGGTTATGAAATTGGCTGTAGCAGGAAAAGCAGAGAGTAGAGGTGATTGGTTGTTTTACAGGCCAGAGGGAAGTACACATTGGTATTCCCCAGGAGTCAGTAGTTTGACCACCGCTCTTTTGATATATGTTAATGACCTGGATTTGGGTATGGGTGACATAGTTTCAAAGTTTGCAGATGACATAAATCTCGGTAAAGTAGTAAATAGTGAGGAGAGTTATTACTCCTGCAACAATAACCACTGTGGGATTCAGGCCCCAGTGGCTTTAAACAACAAAGTTTCAAATTACATTGACTAATAACAGTATTGTTCTTATACAACTGTTCTACATAATTATATTAAATGGCAAGCAATTAATACCATCTGTTCCTCCATGAAGTTCAAGCTTACCAGACTTTTAATTTTAGTGGGCAACTGCTAAGGTGAAAAGGCTTTGGACTGTCCACCGAAGCACAATAACTCCTCAAGGGTTTGTGGGGCAAGCCGCAAGGCTCATTCTATTCAGTTATTTTGGGCTGCATTTACTCATCACAGAATCCTATCAAGCTGATATCACACTGAGCTTTGCATGCAACATTTTAGTTATCCTTGTTCCCTTCTCTTTTCTATAAATATCTGATTCTTTATTATCATAATACCAGAGCACTTATGTCCTTGCATATTGGGTATATAGGTCTCTCTGCAACTAGTCTCTTGTCTAGGCTGGGATTATCAGAATTCTTTGTCCTTGAGTTTCCAAACTGTCTTTGGTTCAGACACAGGGTCAACATTCAGCTTCACCTTTTCTCCACAAAAGCTAAAAAAAAGCATTAAAATATTCCAACATTCTGTAAAGCTCATTTGTGCAGAAATAAATACTGAAAGTAAGGATTCTGTGTATTATGCTAACAAATCCAGTTTGAAATTCTCAAAGCTGGTGTGAGAGACATGATAGATTTGTAATGCATTTGAGAAAATTCTCAAGGATGCTTCCTTAGAAAATTCATTAAACGCACAATTAGAATGACACAATTTAGTCCAATTTTTGATTCTAACGTCACTATTGCATAGCAGGGGCATAACTTTGCCCTTGGTGGGAGGGTTTGGCATGGGCGGGGGGGGCAGCCAGTAAGCCAACTGTCACCAGCGATTGGGAACGAACCGCAATTTCACGCTAGTGGGCCAATTAAGGCCCGCCCAGTGTGAAAGATGGCTGGGGAAGCTCCAAGAAGGGGCGGGTGGGGCACGGGCATGATGTCCACTGGTCCAATGGTGACCTGGCAGTCAATTCAAAAGCGGCCCAGGCAGCCCCTGAAAGTTTGTCATGGAAGGACGCAGTACTCTCAGTGGATTCCAGTGTGGTTGGACATGGCAGGTGGGAGGGCAGGCCTGTGGGGACTTGGCCCCGCATTTCTTTGACGAGTGCTGCCCCACCCTCCTGGAGGAGGTAGCTGCCAGGAACAACACCCTTGTCCCCAGAGATGGGAGGAGGAAGCCACCGCACCTCACCAAGAAGGCCTAGGCGGAGGTAGCATCCAGAGTGAGCAGTCACAACGTGGTGAGGCGTACATGGGTGTAGTGCCTGAAGCGCTTCAATGATCTACTGTGATTGGGAAGGGTGAATACTGTGTTGGCATGGGTCAGTGTGCAAAACAGTTAAGGCTGGCCATCCCCTTGTGGACCACAGGGGTGTTAGAGTCTGAGTGCCAATTGTCAATGACGCTGGAGCTGGCCAAGGGGGTGAGTCCTGGCTGCTTGGACTGAGTGCCTTCCGGCTTGAAGGCCATGAATCGGATGAGCCCTGCGAGGCATTCCTCGGGTGAGGTTGGCCAGACTACAATGGTGCTGCAAGTTCAGAGTGGACTAATCAATGGTCCTCTATCCTTTCAGGAGAAGACATCCCATAACAATATTGAGAGGTTGCGATATGGCTGGGGACCCCAATGCCTCCTCATCCTCACCCGTTAAGCGCAGGAGGCTCTAGAGTTTGAGGGGCAGCATGCACGTCGATCAACTGACCACAGTGAGGTTGGGGTGCCAGGCAAAGGTATGACTGCAGTATACTGAGGTGAGAATGTCAGTTATTGCAACCATTCTAGTGTAGTCTCTATACTGATGTAAGCCTCAAACCTGGAGTCCCCATTCATAATCAAAAGATGAGGGCACCATGATGCAGATCTCTGTTGTCTCACCTGGGCACTAAATTAAAAGAAGAGGCTTATAACGTTGAAAAGAATAGTAGTAATTCTGAGGATTTCGAGTGTTTTAGAAACCAGCAAACAGCCATAAAAAAGATGACAAAAAGGAAAATGATAGTATATGAGAGTAAACTAGCCAGGAATATAAGACAGACTGAAAGAGCTTTCACAAGTATATAAAAAGGAAGAGGCAGAAGAAATTATCCCTAGGAAAAAGAGATAGGAAAAATTATCATGGGAAATTAGGAAGTGATAGAGACATTGAACAAATGATTTGGGTGGAATATAAAGTCTGCCCCCAACGCAAGTTGGAGGCGGGGGAATTTAATTGGGTGGGAGGGTGCCAGTGGGAACCCCTCCCCTTTTCCACTTCTGCCCTGGTTAAGTCCAGGGCAAGGAGGTTTGTGGATGGCCTTCCCACCCTGCCACAAATTTAGGTCCTTAAGTGGGCAATTAATGACCTCCTTGCTCTTGTACTCTATGCCTCTATTAATAAAACCTGGGATACTGTATAATAATTCTCCACAACTGTTCAATTGCTCGCTCGAACTGTCCTGCCATCTTCAATGATATATTCACATCCAGATCCCTCTGTTCCTTCAACCCTTTTACTGACAATTTAATATTGTCTCTCTCTGTTTTTCCTATCAAAATAAATCACTTCACATTTCCCTGCATTGAACTACATTTTCCACTTCTCTGCCCATTCCACCAACCTGTCTATGTCCTTTTGAAGTTCTACACTACCTTCCTAACAGTTCACAACGCTTCCAAGTTTCATATCATCTGCAAATTTGAAATTGTGCTCTGTATACCAAGGCCCAGATCATCAGTATAGATTAGGACTAGCAAGTGTCCCAACCCTGACTCCCACAGAAATCTATTACAAACCTTCCATCAGTCCAAAAAACACCAATAATCACTATTCTCTGTTTCCTGTCACTCGGCCAATTTTGTATCTGTGTTGCTACTATCCCTTTTATCCCATGAGCTCTAACTTTACTCACAAGTCTGTTGTTGTGACACTGTATCAAATGCCTTCTGGAATTCCACGTACACCACATCACCAGCATTACCCTCATCAACCTTTTCTGTTACCTCTTTTAAAAATTCCAAGTTGGTTAAACACAATTTTCCCTTAAAAAATCTATGCTGGCTTTCCTTAATTAGCTCATATTTGTACAGGTGACTGTTAATATTGTCCCAAACTGTTGTTTCTAGAAGTTCCCCACCACTGAAGTTAAATTGACTGACCTGTAGTTGCTGGGCTTATCTTTACACGCTTTGTTGAACAAGGGTGTACACTGACCAAAGATGGCTAGCACCAGTCACCTGATGTCTGATTTCATAAGTGACCACTTTTCTGAAAATTCCTATATGGATTGTACTGCAGACCTGCCCTGACAGGGTGCATGGAATTTCACGCCTGGGGGGTGTCAAGGCCAACTTCAAACAGGGACTCTTGAAAGGAAGGCATTAAAAATGCAAGTTCTGGACTTCAATGAACTGTAATTCTGTCAAGACAATGAGAATTGCTAACCAGCCAGATACACCCCAACAGGTACTCAAAATCCCCTGGAGAGAATGAACTAACCCATCTCATACATGTGTGGTTTTATATTATCTTGAAATGTGTCAAAAGTTTCTGAGATTAAAGATCAAAAACTGATTACTTGGTTTACAACAATGGCTGCAAGACATGTTAATCGACCATCTCCCTTCTAATATACAGACAGGAGGTTTCAGAACTGGTTTAGCCAAGCCAGAGACAGAGAGAAGTCATTGACGTCTTCCGAAAAGGGCTGCTGAAGTAAGCAGTAATGAATCACTCTCTCTCTCTCTCTCTCTCTATCTCTCTCTCTCTCTGAAGCAAAGATTGCCTCCAACAAAATGCAGTACCCAAGCTTCAGTTTAACTCCTGGATTTTAAAGAAAACCAACTGACTTCAAATGGGCACAGCATTCAACAAACTATGCCTTGAGGACAAGCAAAGGACTTAATTGTATATTTTGTTATTTGGACTTTAACTTTCTTATTTCTGATATGTGTGTGTGTGTGTGTGTGTGTGTGTGTGGGTGTGTTCTGTGTGTGTGGTGTGTGTGTGTCCATGTGTGTGTGCCATTATGTCTTTAATTATTTTTACTAAGGTCTAGTAACAAATAATCTTACCCCTTCTTTGACTCAAGAAAACCTAGTTTGATTGGCATCTTATTAAAAAGTAAATACATTTGGATTGGAAAAGACATCAACGGGGAAAATATTTTTTTTTAAACTTTGTAGCGATCAACCGAGAGGGCTGAATAAAGGGCTAATTCACTCCTCCTCACCCAGCGGTAACAGCCACCACAAGGTCAGAAGAGTACTAAGAAAAACAAGTACTTTTTTAAGCAAACTGTGACTCTTAGGAACCTTTGTTGATTCTCTGCCTCTCTCTCCACAGATGCCACATGACTTGATAATATTTCCAACATTTTCTCTTTTGATTTCAGGTTCCCTACAACCGCACTGCTTTGTTTTTGTCTGACTATTTCTTTGCTGATATTCAGTGAACTTTTTCAAAAGATGCAAAGAACATTCAGTATCCAAAAACAGTTAGATGGAAAAACATATAATTATTAAAAACATAACAGTTTCAACCAGGAAGGTGAGATGTTATCAGTGTGAAAATAAATACACACCCTGAGAATCAACCACAAATTAGTTTCTAAAAAGTTGGCAGCAATTATTAATTAGTTACAAGAATATCATCATAATTAGAATGCATGAACAGTTGGCTGTCACACCAATAGTGCAAAAGCAAACCCCCAAAATGGTGAAAGTCACAAAATGACATGGACATTTTGACATTTATTGCAGTATGTTTAATAAGGCATGGAGTCTAAGCTACATACACCAAGCAGAAAAAACATGGTTATATTTTTGATCTAATAATGTGCTATCTCACCTTCCACCACAGATCAGGTGACCCCATACATAGTACAAAGTGTACGTTACAGTATCTTATCCAAGTATCGCAGAATATCCAATACTCAAGTAATTGAGTCTACACACATCATACTATCATCATGACATCCCTCTATTATTAGATCAAAAATATAACCATGTTTTTTCTGCTTGGTGTATGTAGCTTAGACTCCATGCCTTATTAAACATACTGCAATAAATGTCAAAATGTCAAAAACTTGGATTAAGATTTGTAACTGGCTAAGGGGCTAAGATAGGGATAGAGGTGATGTTGTGGGATTGGAAATAACAGTTTTGGGTGTGAAGAGGATGTGGGATTTAAGGTTCATCTCTGCACAGAGCAGGACAGCATGGGCAGTATTTTTTTATTCCCGACAGAGACAAGATTGAAGTGAAAAGGCCAGAGAATTGGTATTGGTGTGCTAGGTTTGCTGGTAAGTTATCACCTCCAGGCTGTTTTGGTATAGGGGCTGGTTGGGGGTGGGGGGTGGGGGGGGGGCGGGGGGGGCGGGGGGATTGGTGGCGGGTGATTGATGGCTACCTGCCTTCAAGTATTAAAGCAATTAATATGTGCAGATGGGCTGATGTGGACTGGAATTTCCCAACTGGTAGACCGACCACCCTGTGGTGTCCAAAGCCATTGGTAGACCTGGGGAGCAGCGCTCCATTTATAACATTTCTGAAACCCCATGGCCTCAATCGCATGATAGCCACAGCTATGGCCATAAACTGCCCTGCAGTGGTGCTCCTCATCCTTCCACAGTAGCAGCCTATGGTCAATTATATTCTCATCCTCTTCAAATGTCTTCAGCAGGCACATCCATCTTGAGGCACCATCTCTCTCACCTATCTACATTGGCAGCTGTCACATCTCAGGCTGGAAAACCAACACTTGAAGCCACAGATTTAACTGCAGGTGTTGCATCATTTAATCTGCCATGTTGCCTGACTCGCTAAAATGTGCTATCTCACCTTCCACCCCGGATCAAGTGACTCCATACATAGTACAAAGTGTACCTTACAGTATCTTATCCAAGTACCACACAATATCCAATACTCAAGTAATTGAGTCTACACACATCATGCTATCATCATGACATCCCTCCATTATTAGATCAAAAATATAACCATGTTTTTTTCTGCTTGGTGTATGTAGCTTAGACTCCCATGCCTTATTAAACATACTGCAATAAATGTTGCAAACAAACTTAACAAATCATTATTTCCCTAACTCACTGAGTAAATTAAATTATTCAATTACAAATGTCAGGTAAGTTCAGTGCATCACAGTCCAAGATAGGTTTAGTCTTTTGTTCAGTACTTCACTTTCTTTCTTTCAACACATCTGCTTTCAAAAGCAGTGTTCAGCATGTACCCTTTTTGTTTCGAACATAATTACATGGAAAACTTCACATGCTTTATATCAAAATTTGCAGTTTTCCAACTTAAAATCAAATAGTTTTAAATCACTGATTTCCAATTTCATGTTCTGTCACAAAATCACTCCAAATGTTCATATCACTTTGGTGATCTCTCACGCTGTGGTTTGCCTGTTGTCTCAGGAACTTTGGTCATCGCATCAGGATGACGAAGTCTCATCATCCCCTTTGAAACCAATATTTTTCCCTCTGGACTTCAAGCTGTCTGCCATCATAGTTGGGAACGTATGTTGAGAAGAGGACATGAGGAGGTTGCAGATGGATATAAGTAGGTTGAGTGAGTGGGCAAAGATTTGGCAAATGGAGTTTAATGTGGGGAAATGTGAAATTGTTCACTTTGGCAGGAAGAACAAAAAAGCAGAGCATTACTTAAATAGAGAATGACCACATAATTCTGAGGTGCAGAGGGATCTAGGTGTTCTAGACATGAGTCACAAGAAGTTAGAATGCAGGTACAGCAAATAATTAAGATGGTTAATTTAGTACGAGGGGGTTTGAACATAAAAGTAAGGATGTTATACTTCATTTATACAGGGCATTGGTGAGACCGCACCTCAGATACTGTGTGCAATTTTGGTCCCCTTATTTAAGGAAGGATGTAAATGCATTGAAGGCAGTTCAGGTTTATTAGATTGATACCAAGAATAAGTGAGTTGTCTTATGAGGAAAGGTTAAATAGACTGGGCTTGTTTCCACTGGAATTTAGAAGAGTAGATTTGACTGAACGATCCAAGATCCTGAATGGCCTTGGCAAGCTGGACATCGAAAGGATGTTTCCTCTTGTGGGTGAGTCCAGAACTAGGGGGTTTTAAAATTGGGGGTCACGCTATTTGGACAGAGATGAGGAGAATTTTTTTCTCTCAGAGGGTTGTGCGACTTTGGAATTCTCTGCCTCAGAAGATGGTGGAGGCGGGGTCATTGAATATTTTTAAGGCAGAGGTAGATAGATTCTTGTTAGGCAAGGAAATCAAAGGTTATTGGCGTTAGATGGGAATGTAGAAATCGAGACACAAGAAAGAACAAAGAACAAAGAAAAGTACAGCACAGGAACCCAGCTTCGGCCCTCCAAGCCTGCGCCGATCATATTGCCCGTCAACTAAAACATTTTGCACTTCTGGGGTCCATATCCCTCTATTCCCATCCTATTCATGTATTTGTCAAGCTGCCTCTTAAACACCACTATCGTACCTGCTTCCACCACCACCTCTGGCAGCGAATTCCAAACACTCACTACCCTCTGCGTAAAAACTTGCCCCGCACATCTCCTCTATAGTTTTTTCCTCTCACCTTAAATCTATGTCCCCTAGTAATTGACTCTTCCACCCTGGGAAAAAGCTTCTGACTAACTACTCTGTCCATACCACTCATAATTTTGTAAACTTCTATCAAGTCGCCATATCATATACCATATCATGAATGGCGGAGCAAGCTCAAGGGGCCTAGTCCTTTTCCTACTTCTTATGTTCCTATCAGCATTGCTGGCTTGGACTTCTGGATTGCTGGATGTCAGCTTCGCCACAGCCCCTACATCTGATTCATCTACTATCATGTCTTTGATACCATGATAATTCTTGATGCATGAAGTATTTCTGTCATACAGTACTCCTTCTAGTGACGGCACAGTCACACACACTGCTTCCCTTTTGACGATGACTGTGTACAACTTGGGGTAAAATGGTGTATCCATCTTACTTGGGCTCTCCTGTCTCAGCACTACTTTGTTGACTGGCATCACATCAGACTGAGTTCCAAAGAAGTGTCATGTTAGACCGTAATAATAATGTGGCCTTTTCATTTGTTTAGCTATTTTCTCAAATTAAATAAAGAACACTTCAACATCTTTTTCCTCAAACTTTGGAAGAACTTGTATAAATCTAAATATCTCCCCACTGAGTTTTAGGTTAGAGGCTTTTTCATCATCAGAACTCTCCTCAGAATCTGAGATCTCTTTTTTAACCTCCAGCCTTTTAAGCAGGTATTCTCGTTCTCTCTCTTTCTCTCTTCCCTGAAATTCCAGTTCCAGCTTCCTTTCTTTCTACTTCCTTTTTGCATGTTCCCTTTTAAAAGCTATTTATTTTTCCTTTGCTTCTAATTCAAGTTTTTTCAGTTCCTTTGCTTGTTCAAATTCAAGCTTCTTCATTTCAAACTGAAGTCTCACTACCTCCAGCTGTGACTCGCTAGTGTCAGGTATTATTCCAACTGTGTTATATTTTTAGTTATATCTGATTCCCTAGCCCTCGCAGGTAACCCCAATTTTAACTTATCTGCCAACTCTGTAAACTTATTCTTGGTTATTTTTTGCACCACAGTCAAGAGTTATATCTTCTACCCCCAGACAAGTCTTTGCAATTACCAAAACCGTATTTCAGTCTCACCACTTCACCAATTCCTGGATTCAAAGTGCTTCTCGTACTCGTAACTTTAAGATTCACCAATTCCAAACCAATCAAGGAATTACAAATATATCCTGCCAACAGCCTCCAATTGTTATGATACAGCAGTTGGTAAGGGCTGAATTATTTAAAATCCCAGAGGGAAACTTTAAATAACTATCATAACTTATATTTTCAATTAGGATGTTTGAGATGCAGCTCTGAATTCAGAAATGAAACCACCAAGCCGCCAGAGTTTTTTATATAAATTTAATTAAACATGTATTAATTTAACAAGGTAGAAAACACATATACATGTCTACAAATTACTGTCATAATAACTATTAAACAAATTTCCCAAATTAATCACTCCCAGGTAATCTTCTGCAAGGCAACAATAACCCAAAGACTTAAACAGACACCAGGTATTGCACATTTTACCTTACGAATTCAGAATGAGGTTCCTTTCAATTTGGTTCCTTTGCACAGTCGTTGCCAAGTGGTTATGGTACTGGGTTTGTAACCCCAAGATCAAGAGTTCATATCTCACAATGGCAAAACTATGAAACAATGTAACTTCATCTGAAAAACAGATGGAAAACGTGTTTGTACTCGAAAGAGTTACAGGCAGCATCTCTCTGACCTACACACATAACTCTTTCTGTATATACCTAGTCTTCTCATGCAAATTCTCATTATATCACCAGGCCCTTTGAACTCCACCTCTTCTAACAATAAAACCTCTTATATAGTACCAATTTTATTAGTAATATAAAAATATTGCTTGGTGTCTCTTAGCTTTGTGCAAAATTTCACCCACAGTCTTTGAATGGTTTATTCAACAAAATGCAAATGACCCCTCTACTTTACTGTTTAACATCTCAAAGCTATTATATATCAAAGCACCCAGACTAGCTGGCTTTAATCCAATTAAGACACACACACTCACATCCATCGATACAGATCCTACTGCAAGTCCAATTTAAAATAACTTCCAATAACATTATATGCATTAATAACTTAATGACACTGACTCCCCTTCTGTAGTATGCATAAAATTTTGCAGCACCTTTTTGCTCAGTATCCTGATCTCGAACTTTCCAATTAACACTAATATCCTTCAGCTTTGGCAGCTTGGTGCATATTTTGCATCCAAATAGCAACTCATCTTGGCTCTTGTCCATATGACTCTTCTTCTCAGCTCTGAAAAAGAGTCATATGGACTCAAAATGTTAACCCTGTTTCTCTCTCCACAGCTGCTGCCAGACCTGTTGAGTTTTTTCAGCATTTTCCGTTTTTATTTCAGATTTCCAGCCTGTGCAGTATTTTGCTTTTATCACTTGGTCTCTTCCCTGCCGTAGTCTGTGGAGTGGCTCCATACATGGCCACATGTGACAGCAACATCTTCTTCCAATCTTTGCCCTCAGCCTGAGCAATCCTCATCTGTTTCTCAAAGGATTGGTTTTGTCGTTCCACTTCTCCATTTGTCAATAGCCATTTAGGAGTCACTCTGTGATGGTGAACGTTTGTGATTTGCATGTATTCTGCAAAGGCCCGTGAAATGAATTGAGGCCCATTGTCTGAATACAGAGGGACTGATAGATCATGTCTTGCAAATATTTCAATGAATACAGACACCATTTTCTCCGCTGTTGTAGACTTCATCAAAACATACTAATTGTATTAGTTGTAGTAGTCAATCACCACTAGCATGGACTCTCCTGGATGAAGTGAGCCTAAGAAGTCAACTGCTACATCCTCCTATATACTCCAACCAGTAACAGTGTGCTATGTGCTGATTCTAAAGGATTGGGTCTCCTGAGAAGTTGGCATCCATGACATGTTTTGACAAATGACTCCACATCTTTCTCCATCCCTGGCCACCATACTTGGGTTTGCATGTTTTGCTTAGTACCAACCATTCCCAAGTAATCCTCATAAGCTAGCGTCACCAGTCATGGCCCAAGCTTTTGCAGCACTATAAGTCTGCTGCCCACACTTCCCAATTGTGCACAGTTCATCTCATATAGTGATGTATGCCTTGAATGGGCAATTCTCTCATTTTCCAACTTGGATTCTTTCCCTGATGTCATCCAGTTCTGGATCTTTGTCTGATTCTCTTTCAATCTCTCCAGTTGTCATTTCTCTGCACGAACAGTCACAAAGAGCACGAACAATTCAGCTTCCTTCTCTCCTGAGGATCTATGCATTTGATTCTCCCTCAGTGGTTGTGACAGTGGGTCAGCAATGTTCGTCTTTCCAGCAATGTGAACCACTTGTACTGCTGGAGTCTCAAAACTCATCTTTCGATTCTGGAACATGGTTTGGATCTGGAGGAATAATTCATTTTGTGACCCGTCACCAAGTCAAATTTGATGCCAGACAAGTAGGTATGAAATCTTTCACGTGCCCACTCTGATCCTAGGGCCTCTTTCTCCACCTGAGAATATCTTCACTCCACATCTGTCAGGGATCTGCTCACATAGGCAACGATGCTTGGGTCTTCAACATCCATTTGCATCTGTACTGCTGCCAATCCTACTGGACTAACATCTGCTATGACTTTCGTTAGTGCATTTGGATCATTGTATCTCAGGGTTCGACTACTTGTGAAGCTGCCTTTCAAAACTTTGAAAACAGAACTCTTGTCTTCATCAAATCTGGACTGTTCATTCTTTCTGGTCAACTTCCATAATGGATCAGCCACGGTAGCGAAGTTTGAGATATACTTCACACAATAGTTCACAAGTCCTAGAAAACTTCTCACCTCGCTGGAATTTTGAGGTTCACACGGCTCTGCTATTGCTTCTATCTTGTCTTTGGTTGGATTGCATCTGCCTTTACCAAGGAAGAAGATGCTACCCAAGTTATTGTGAAAGAGGAGCTAATTAATACAGTAGAGGGATTTAAAATTGATAAGGAGGAGATATTGGAAAGGCTGTCTGTACTTAAAGTAGGTAAGGCACCAGGACCAGATGAGATGCATCCCAGGATACAGAGGGAAGTGAGACTTGAAATTGCAGAGGCACTGTTCATAATTTTCCAGTCTTCCATAGACTCAGGGGTAGTGCTGGAGGACTGGGAAATTGAAAGTGTATTTTGTTTAAAAACGGGTCTTCTTTATACAGGTGAAGTTATGGGTAGATCTCACTCAGTCATAATTTTCCATTCTCGTGACATGAGTAAATCAGTTTAGTCATAGAGTCATAGGGTCATAGAGGCCTACAGCACAGATAAAGGCCCTTCAGCCCATCAAGTCTGCACCAGTCAAACAAGTACCTAACTATTCTATTCCCATTTTCCAGCACTAGGCCCATAGCCTTGCATGCCATGGCATTGCAAGTGCACATCCAAATACTTCTTAAGGGTTTCTGAGGGTTTCTGCCTCTACCACCCTTTCAGGCACTTGGGTTCCAGTTTCCCACCATCCTCTGGGTGAAAAAATTCTTCCTCTAAACCTCCTGCCCCTTACCTTAAATCTATGCCTCCTGGTTATTGATCCCTCCACCAAGGGGAAAAGTTGGTTCCTGTCTAACTTATCAATGCCCCTCATAATTTTATACACCTCAATCATGTCCCCCCTCAATCTCCTCTGCTCCGGGGAAAATAGCCCCAGTCTATCCAATCTCTTCTCATAACTAAAACTCTCCAGCCCAGGCAACATCCTGGTAAATCTCCGCTGCACTCTCTCTAGTGCAATCACATCTTTCCTATAATGCGGATTCCAGAACTGCACACAATACTCTAGCTGTGACAGAAAGGGGCAACAACATCACAGTATCTACCCTGTAAAGCCCCTTCATAACCTTGAATGTCTCAATTTCATTCTTCTAAACTCTAAGGAACATAGACCTAACTTACTCAGCCGCTCATTACAGGGCAACACTCTCATCCCAGGGGCCAATCCAGTGCACTTTCATGATACTTCCTCTAATGCCAGTATATACTTCCTTAAATATGGAGACCAAAATTGCACACACGTGTGGTCTCACCAAAGCCCTCTACAGTTTTGGAAGATTTCTTTATTCTTGGTACTCCAATCCCTTTGCAATAAAGGCCAACATGCCATTTGCTTTCCTAATTGCATGCTAGTATTCCTTATAAGAGTACGTCCAAGTCTTTCTGAGCATCAACATTTAGAAGTTTCACATCTTTAAAAATGATCTGCTTTCCTAGTCTTACGAATAAAGTGAATAGCCCCACATTTCCCCTCCATCTGCCACTTGTTGTCCACTCAGTTAACCTGCCTCTTTCTCTTTGCAGCCTCATTTTGTCCTTGTCACAGTTTGCATTTGGATCTTTGTATTGTCAGCAAACTGATCCTTGCATCAATCCACTAGTTACAGCCCGCCAACTAGAAAATATCACATTTATCCCTATTCTCTGCTTTTTGTCTATTAACCAATCCTCCACCCATTTCAATATATCACCATGAGCCTTTATCTTGTGTGTTAATATTTTGTCTGGCACTTTACTGAATGCCTTTTGGAAACCAATGGGAAGAATTTTGCCCTTGATGGGCAGGCTCAGCAGAGGCGGGCGGGCCCGCGATCAGGTATGGACCACGATTTCACACTGGCTGGCTAGTTAAGGCCCGCCCAGTGTGCAAAGTGTGCTGCTGTGCTCAGCACCTGTGTGGTGGTGGGTAGTGGGTCAGGCGGGGGTGGGGGGGGGGAGAGGAGGGTGAGAGGGGAACTTCATACATGCGAGCACAGAGCTGCCTCAGGGAGATGAAGTATTCTGAAAAACAAAAATTAAGAATTTTTAAATATTAAAAAACATGTCCAGTCACGTGACATGTTTTGAATGAGATGTTAAATTTTTTATTTCATTTTTTTATTTGCCACGGATGAGGTTACCCAAAACGTGCAAAGGCCACTTGGCCTTTTTGCCTGCCCGCCAACCATAAGGTTGGATGGGCAGCAAAAAATTTAAATTAATTAATACTTTAATTGCCTTAATAGGCCTTCTAATGGTCGGCAGGTGCGCTGCCAATTCCCGCATGCCCGCTAACCGAACTATCGCGTGACTGCGCATTGACGTCTGGATGCTCGCCCAACATCATCACGCATTATTTCACACTCGAGCAGGTCAGGCACGTGCCCGCCCGCCCACCGAGGTGAAAATTCTGCCCCATGTATACTGCATCTCATCTACTGATTTCCCTTTCTCGACTGCATTAGTTACATACTAAAAAACTCTAATAAACTTGTCAAGCAGGATTTTCCCTCCATAAAACTATGTTGACTTGTTCATATTTTGCTTTTCTAAGTGCATTATTAAGACTTAATGATAGATCCTAGCACTTCTCTGGAAAAAGAAGGCTTACTGGTGACCTAATCGAGGTTTTTAATATTATGAAAGGTTTTGAAAGTGTGAATGCAGAGAAAATCATCTGTGGGCAAAAACATAACCAGGGGCCATCAATATAAGATATTCACAAGAATTCCAATAGTGAATTCAGAAATAACTTCTGTACCCAAAGAATGCTAAGAATGTTGAGTTGAATAGTATAGATGCATTTAAGGAGAAACTAGACGTGCTTGAAGGAGAAGGGAATGAATGGTTTTGATGGTAGATTTACATGAGGAATGATGGGAGGAGGCTCAAGTGGAGCATTCTGTCATGGACTAGTAGAATGAACTGTTTCTGTGCCATATCTCTGATGTAATCCTACCTAATCCTATGTAACACAGCAGAATGAAGCCATTGTTGTGTGTCACAGCGAGACATGAAATAATCTGTTTCTAAACTGCTGCTCTTTATCTTGGTGTCTATAAAAATAATTATAATATTGCACCTACATGGAGGAAATCTGACAAAGTATGAGCTCATCATGAAAAATTAATTCAGTGTCAAATTTGATGCATAATTTCATAAATGGTGAAATGCTTGATTTAATTACTTTCCAACACACGCCAAAGCATGCTAGTCTCCTTTTCATACTGTGCTCATCAGTAAGGAAGTGTTCAAGAGGTAAACCTTCTTAGAAATCTACAACTTTACGTACAGACTGTGATTAAACTAAATGACAAACATCTTTTCACTTTTCTTCAGCAGCACTGGTTCCACTGAAATAGGACGTGGAGTATCTGCCACAATAAACGATGAAGCCCAAAAATGGGCACAAGGATGGCGATATGTCATGAACCCACTGCTTCTGATGCAAGTATCATATAAACTTGGTGCTGCCAGCTCAATACCATGATTACAATATGCATTCAGTGCTAAGTGTGCTGCTGCAAAAACGAGCAGGGAGTGCAAAATCATCAGAGGCTAGCATCACTTAAAGCCAGCCTCTACTATTTAAAGTCGACCTGTACCACTGAAAGGGGAAGTGCATTCTGACTACAGCAGGTCCTGGACATGGCTGAGGAAGTGTTTCAAAGTAGGGAGAACATTAAAAATTGGCACCACAAGGCAGGCTGCATGCTCCAGACTTCTTTAACACCTCACTGAAGGCGGTAGGTTGGAGGTAGACAGGGCAAAAGAGGTGTTCTATCAACAGGAGGCCCTCCAATCACTAAGAAATTAGTCAGACCAGAAAGCCATCACAGTCAATACCCAACAGTGTCATCCTGCAGTGCTGCAAAAAGTCCAATGATCACATGTAAGTGGTCAAGATCAGTGAATACATCATCAAATCACAGAATCACAGAATCACACAATGCAGAAGAGGCCCTCCGGCCCATCGAGTTTGCACCGACACATGAGAAACACCTGACCTACCTACCTAATCCCATTTACCAGCACTACACCAAATGCTATGGGCTGGATTTGAAGGCGGGGATGGGTACTTAAAATCCAGTGAGCACCATGCCCGCCATCTACCCACCTGTCCCTGCCCCATCCACAACTATATATGTGGTGGAGGTACTGTCAAGCAGGCAGCCCACCTGCTCTTGGGCCAGTTGAGGCCCTTACATGCCCAATTAATGGCAGTTTTGACTTGGACCCATCAGAGGCTCACTCCCAATCAAGGTCATTCCCCTCCTTCACCCTCAACTCCTTGTCTGTCTGTCCTGGCTCCCCACTCCCCTCACCCAACACTGCTAGTCTGGCCTTGGCAATGCCCTCTCGAGAAACTACCTTACTTCTGGCTCCTTGCTCCTCAATGTCAGGAACTGGATGCAGTTCCAGCAGTGGCCACCAATCCCTGTGTTGCTCCTGGGCCTGGAGAACTTCGAGGCATCCAATTGCCTAGCAGCTCTCAGGGGCAGGTCTTCCTCCCCAGATGAGAACAGAAGGCGCACCTCAAACTAATTAACACTTCTCACAGTGTTAAAAAGGTGCAGAGCAGTCTTCTAGTGCTATCCCCTGATTTTTAGCTGAAGGGGCAGGGACCACAGCACCCCGTTAAATTAAGGCCCATATCTCTATTGCTAAACTACGAGCTGCACACAATGCTGAATTCACCATCACCCCTTCCATCAACTATCAATAATTTCCATCAACCACAACTCATACTTAACATTCATTGCTTCACCTCACCCTCACACACTTCACACTGCTACAAACCTCACACCCACATCTCAGTTTGTACACATTGTCAACTATTCACTCATGACAAGCGTAGCACACAAACACATTGTACCAAATCAGTCTTGCAGATGGCTCTTCTCTCAAGATGAAAACCTAATGGCCCTATTTTAGGAGAGTAGGGGAGTTACCCTGGTGTCCCAGGCACATTTATCTCTCAATCAACATCACAAAAATTAATAAATTATTTGGTCATTATCACATTGTTGCTGGTGCAGGTTTGCTGTGTGAAAATTGCCTGCCACAATATTACAAGAATGACTAAGGCTTGAATTTTTCAGTTGGCGGGCGGGCTCGGCGGGAGCAGGCAGGGCAATCGGCTCCGCACTGCCATTTTACATAGGCAGGCCAATTAAGGCCCACCCAGCATAAGATGCGAGCTGCAGCGCTCAGCACTACCCGTGCGGGAGCGAGCAGGAGAGAGAGTCGGGGCCAGCACTCTTTTGCGCATGCGCACAAAAGAGCACTTCAATCTCCCTGAGGCACAGAGCTGCCTCAGGGAGATGGAGGGGCTTTTGGAATTATTAAATAAATGGATTAAAAATTTATTAAAGATGTCCCCTCATGTTACTGTGTCACATGAGATGGGGCATGTTTTGATATTTCAGAAAAAATATTTATTTAATTAATAAAAGCTTCAGGAAAACTCATCCCGCTTGTGGATGAGGTTTCCTAAAAAACGCGAAGGCCGCTTGACCTTTCCACCTGCCCACCAACGTTAAGATTGGACGGGCAGTGCTAACAATTACATTAATTAATCCTTAATGGCCTTAATAGGCCATTTAAATATCGGCGGGTACGCAGCCGACTCCAGCGCACACTCGCCAAACGAAGCATCGCAAGACAAAGCAATGATGTCGGGCGCATGCCCAATGTCATCCCACGTCATTTTACATGCTAGCATGTCGGGCCCGCTCCCGCATGCCGACTGAAAAATCCTGCACTATGTTTCAAAGATACTTTAATTTATTGTAAAGTGCTTGGAGACATCTTGTGGTTGTGAAAGTTGCCTTATTAATGCAAGTCTTTCTTTTTCGTCACACAGTGATGCATTTCCCTCCCTCTTGCAGAATAGGTTGGCACAGACTGCAGCCAGCAGTATCTAACCTTGGGACTGAATGTCCTTACCACAAGAGAAGAGATGGTAATCACCTACATTGGAACGGCCATGGCCAGCGCTAGGTCTGAAAGCATTGAATATAAGGTATGTTCATACCTTAGCTTGCTTTTCACATCCCTCTTCCCCCTCATCCCACAATCTCACAGAATTACAAGCTGCTGATGGTCAAAGCAAGAACCGCTTGCTATTCCCCACCATACCTCCCATATCCACAACTTGATCTTTGTGCCTTTCTGTTTTCAGATATCCAAGAACTTCAATCTTCTACGCAATGGTACAGGAGTGAAGAATGAAGAAGAGACAAAAAAATAAAGAGGAAGAAATTAGAATATGAGAGTATATAACAAGAGTATATAATAAGGGAGAGAGTAGCTAAAGTGAGCATTGGTCCCTTAGATGATGAGATTGGGGAATTAATAATGGTAAACAAGGAAATGGCAGAGGCTTTGAACAAGTATTTTGTATCTGTCTTCATAGTAGGACAGACAACAAAAATTCCAATAATAATCGAAAATCAACTTGCAACAGTGAGGGAGGAAGCCTAAAACAATCTCTAACACTAGAGAAAAGCTCTAGGAAAACTAATAGGACTAAAGGCTGACAAGTCCCATGGAACTGAGATTAAAACAAGCCAGGCAGAGACACTAATATTTTAATTCTGAAGGTTAGGCCTTGAATTGAGATAAGGTAAACCAGCAAAATACAAACATCTTTTCCTGGAAAACTGACTATAAGGGGCTCCACATAGTGGAAAATTACTGGAGGAAGCAAAACAAAAATGGACAATTTTCTGGATGCATGCAAATCATGGTTTAAACAAAGGTCACAGAATATAATTGGGTATTATGTTTTTAAAAGAAGCTTCATAGGACAGTATGGCTTGTCAATAGAATGAACTAACTCCTTCCCCTGAAAACTTATATGAACGATTGAACGCATGAAAGACCTGCACTGCAATTGAAGGAAGAAGACCCCACTAACTGTAGGAAGGGGATCTCAGGGGGAGAGAGAGAGAGAGAGACAGAGCCTGAATAATCATTGGAGGAAGAGTCTCCAACCACAGGAGCTGGCTATTTCTGTATGACCACAGTTAATAACATTTTGAGCTAGATGTAAGTGAAGTCTTTACTTGCTGGAAGTAAAGTAATATACTTGAGCATTCTGATGCTAGATAAAAACAAGGAGTTGATTTGCTAGGAATAATGTAACAAGGCAGCTGCTGTTCCTTTTCAAATATTATTTTCAACCTGTTAAATTTGTAATACTTTTCACGAACCATTTTAATTTTCCTGTAACCATTTCAAATATGTGCCAATGTTAAATCTATAATCATGGATACAAATAAAGCATGACAACCTTTGAGTGTGTCACTTTGTTCTCTTGTTATTCGCAGGTCAACAGAACTATCAGTAGGCTATATTATAAAACACCAGAACCCTTACATCTAATTAGCCTCCCTGAGTGGGCTCACGTTAAGAAGAATAAAATGACATACTAAAATTGAAAGGAGAAAACCTTAGGTGAAATAGTAACTCAGCAGGGATATATTTAATGAAGGCTGGGTTCCAATGAACCTAAACAGAGATAATATGATGTGTGAGGCAGAATAATGGATGTAAGGTACTACCTGTTGCCCTGGTTTGCTAAAAGCTGTTTTGTTTTGGCATACCAGGGACAACTGAAAATGGTGAATGTAAAAAGGCCAGGTTAAGAAATGAAATTGCTGAAAAGAACACAAAAGCTTGTGATCGGGAGACTGTGGTCAACCAATTGTTAGAAGAACTAAGTGAAGAGAAAGAAACTGGGAAAGAGAAAGGGCAAACCAGCTCACTGAGATTCAATACCTAAAAAGCAGGTACTGGAGAATCATAAATTAAATGATAAATAGGAGAAGCAAGCACAGAAACATGGGGGTGAATTTTTCTTATGGTAGGCGGGCTGTTCAGGAGTGGGCGTGGGCAGGCGGGGAGCTGACTGCCGCCCACGATTGGCTGCGCGCTGCCATTTTACCTGGGTGGCCCAATTAAGGCCTTCCCAGTGTAATGCATGGCCGGTAGCGCTCAGCGCTACCTGTACGGGCGGAGAGGAGGGATATTTGGGGCCTGCACTCTTTCGCGCGTGCATGCAAAAGAGTGCTGAAGCCTCCCTGAGGCAGATTGAATGGATTATAAAAGTTTTTAATAATGAAAGTAAAAATTTATATAAACATGTCCGATCATATGACAGAGTCACATGTGAAGTTTTCAGAATTTATTAATTTTATAAAGCCTTCAGGATACCTCATCCCGTCTGCGGATGAGGTTTCCCGAAAAACGCGAAGGCCGCTTGAACTCTTCGCCTGCCCAACAAACTTAAGTTTGGACGGGCAGCATTGTTAACAAGTTTAATTGCTTTGTTAATGGCCTAAATAGGCCGTTGACATTTTGGTGGGCATGCAGCCGCCCAACGAATATCAAAATGACGTGCGATGATGTCGGGATGCACGCCCGACGCCATCGCGCATTATTTTATGAGTTGGCATGTCAGGCCCACCCAGGCCCACACTGCTGGCAATATTCTGCCCATACAGAGAAAGCAGACAAAGGCGCAAAACAGAATGATGACTTGAAAGGAGCAGTAAAGGTAGCATACCAGTCAGTTCTAGAGAGAAAGAGGAAAGAAAACCATGCAGAATGTGAGAAAATAATTAAAGAGGTAGAGGAAAAACTGCCTGCAAAAAAAGGGAATAATGTGTGCAAGGCACCAGACTGACGAGGTGGATAAATTAAACTCTGGCCATAACTATAGAAGATTGGAGACCCCAGCACATGTCCCAAGGAAAGGGGATAGCAAAATGTGTCTCTCTAGGCTACTGGATTAAGTGGGAATGATCTAGTGGAAGAAAGACAATACCACCAAGAATACTCATTCAATGCCCTTAAAAATTTAGCAAAAGAAAGGAGAGGTGAAATATAAACCAATCTAATGATAGTAGAGCAACCTGCCTCTTTGGCGTTAGTATGGTGAAGGAAAAAAGAAAAAAGCTGTTACTATTTGGGTTAAAGACTCAAACATCTTAGGGGAACTCCTAAAAGACCATAGAAATGGCAACAAAGATTGGGAAGCTTGGTGGACAAGTTACAAAAATTTATGGAGTATGAAGTAGGAGACCCCTTTCAAAAGATAGAATCCACCATCCGAGGGCTGAAAGAGTGGCCAATTGACTCTGGGAAGGATATGATGAAACCTTACTGTGGGAGAGTGAGAAAGAAAAGCTAACCGGAAAGGCATTAAATCAATGATTAAGCACCCTAACCAGTTATAGCAGTTCTTATATAAGTGCTACCATGGAGGACTGGGTTGATCCCAGTGACAAGAACAAAGAACAAAGAAAAGTACAGCACAGGAAAAGGTCCTTCAGCCCTCCAAGCCTGCGCCGATCATATTGCCTGTCAAACTAAAACATTTTGCACTTCTGGGGTCCATATCCTTCTATTCCCATCCTATTCATGTATTTGTCAAGCTGCCTCTTAAACACCACTATCATACCTGCTTCCACCACCTCCTCTAGCAGCGAATTCCAGACACTCACTACCTTCTGCATAAAAAACTTGCCCACACATCTCCTCTAAAGTTTTCTCCTCTCACCTTAAATCTATGTCCCCTGGTAATTGACTCTTCTACCCTGGGAAAAAGCTTCTGACTATCTACTCTGTTCATGCCACTCATAATTTTGTAAACTTCTATCAAGTCGCCCCTCAATCTCTATCGCTGTAGTGAGAACAATCTGAGTTTTTCCAACCTCTCCTCATAGCTAATAACCTCCAGGCAGCATCCTAGTAAACCTCCTCTGCACCCTCTCCAATGCCTCCATATCCTTCTGGTGATGTGGCAACCAGAATTGCACACAATATTCCAAGTGTGGCCTAACCAAGGTTCTATACAGCTGCAGCATGACTTCCCAGGTTTTATACTCAATACCCTGCCGATGAAGGCAAGCATGATATATGCCTAAATAAAAACAAAAAAACTGCGGATGCTAGAAATCCATATATGCCTTCCTGACTACCTTATCCACCTGCGTTGCCACTTTCAATAACCTGTGGACCTGTGCACACAGATCCCTCTGCCCTTCGATGCACTCTGCCATTTACTGTATAATTCCTACCTGTATTAGACCTTCCAAAATGCATTACCTCACACTTGTCCAGATTAAACTCCATCTGCCATTTCTCCGTCCAAGTCTCCAACCGATCTATATCCCATTGTATCCTTTGACAATCATCTTCACTATCTGCAACTCCTCCAACCTTAGTGTCGCCTACAAACTTGCTAATTAGCCCAGTTACATTTTCCTCCAAATCATTTACGTATACTACAAACAGCAAAGGTGCCAGCACTGATCCCTGCGGAACACCACTAGTCACAGCTCTCCATTCAGAAAAGCACCCTTCCACTGCTACCCTCTGTCTTCTATGACCAAGCCAATTCTGTATTCATCTTGCCAGCTCACCTCTGATCCTATGCAACTTTACCTTCTGTACCAGTCTGCCATGAGGGATCTTGTCAAAGGCCTTACTAAAATCCCTGCAGATAACATCTACTACCCTTCCATCATCGATCATCTTTGTCAGTTCCTCGAAAAACTCGATCAGGTTAGTGAGACACGACCTCCCCTTCACAAAACCACAGAACACCGGGGATAAGATGCTATGGGAAATGTTACAGACTGAGATGGGAGGAGTGCGCAATTAATTGTAGCTCCACTTCTCCACAGGTCATAACAATAGTTTAACTGTTTAATTCACCCGCAAAATTGGCCAATTGTTTACCTATGATACTGTTATTCCCAGCAAAAAAAGACTCTTAACTAGGCTTCTTTCAATAAACATAAAAAAATGATTTAATATAAAACAAACTACTTTTAAAAAAAGTTAAAAAACTGGTTAGCACACAAGATGTAATTTAGAAGTGTAACGATTTGCCCCTTTTTAAAAAGGCAGATATTCAAACCCTCATACACTCACACACAAACTCAAAACAGGAAAAAACAAACACAGTCCCCTGCAGAGGCTGGAGGGTGGGAAAGTTTATTTTAAAAAGATAAAATTCGAAGAGATCTCAACACTATTGATTTAATAGAATTCTAGTCACAATAGATCTAGAGGTTCTTTCAGAGGGATTTTTTGATGAAACTATCCTTGATGACTCTTTCATATCTCAACTTTACAAACTTTCAAAAATAAAACAGATGAGTTAGCCTGATGAGATGTTTCTGAGGAAGGTTTAATACAAAGGGTGGGGCAGAAAGAGAGAGACAGGAAAACAGGGATTCTTTTTCTTGTAGCCTGCTTCTAAGGTGCACACACACACACACACACACACACACTCACTGCGCTTGAGAATTTTAAAGAAAAAGATATTCAAAGGTTACTTCGCTTCGGCCAGGTGTTTTTAACCAACAAGCAAGGGTCTTTAGCCTGGCAACAGCAGTTGTTTATTAGCTTAGATGTACAAAGTTCCTCTTCTCACATGAGGTGTTCCCTGCTGGACATCTATCTTCTCCCATGATTCCTTGCTGAATGGTATATCCACAGCCCAGAATTAATATTGCAAACTTTTTAAAAATAACTCAGGAGGAAGAATGCCCAAAATTCAATGTTCTTCAAATTTTCCAAAAACAGGTTCCCCGTAGAAATGACAAGATCATTTGAATCTTGTCAGGATGTAAAATGGGAGGTGGGTAAAGGAAATCAGCCTGAAGGCAACGTGTGCGAAATGATAGGAGGAACTCCTAGGAAGTAGCAGCAGGAAGGCAAATCCTTCAAGACAGCTCTAAGGACTAATTAATGGGTTTGTTATAATTGTGGAGGAGAAGGCTATTTTGTAAGGGACAGTAAGAAACCTAAAACAAAGTTGGATAGAAGGAGATAAAGATGTGAACACCTCAAAACCAAATGTTCCTAGCTTTAGGAAGCCAGTGAAATGTGTGATCAATAGTATGAAGGAAAAAAAGGCCCAAGAGGAAGGTAGAGTCCACACAACTTGGGGTTGGGGGGGCGGTGGGTGTGAGGAGCCACTCAATAGACAAATCTGGCAGCAGTGCACACAGCCCAAGTACCTGTGGTCGTTCAGGTACAATAAATGTGATAGGCGATGTATAGACATTATAGTAGAAGGAAAGAAAGTCAGTTATCTAATTGACACCAGAGTTTCTAATATATGAAATCACCTCAAAAATCTCCATGGTCTATTGGAAAATTTTATGTACTCAAGGGATTTTTGGGTAAGTCAGTTGCTGGGACAATATTTAAATCCTTAAATTTTAAGGTATGACCCCTGCAAACTAAGTGGATATGTATTTTAACACAATGGGATCAGCCTAGAAAGGGGATACTGGGATCTGACTGGATGCTGGCACGTAACATAGTCACAGACGTGCACAAAAACTATCTGTGGGGTTGAGTTGACAGAACAGACCAAATGTTGGTTATTCCAGCATGGCATGGAGAAGCATGGACTGTGACTTCAATCAGACCCAGTGAGCTGGAAACCGTAAAGAATAGAATCCCAGAAAGGTACATACAGATAGTGGAAGATACTATAATAGGGAAGCTTTCACCACCCATGAACATGATCATGGGAGGGTGATGTGTGTAGGTTAGGGTAGAAGTAGATCCCATGTCCCAACCTGAGAAACAATATATCTTCCTGAGGGAGGGAGAAAAGGACTTGGGCAGAGTAGTAACATCACTGGTAGATCACGGAGTCTGGAGGTATTTGGCTACTCATGTAAATTCACCTACTTGGCCTTTTAGGAAACCGGATAGGTCATGATGAATCACCATCAACCATGGAGTGCTTCACAGAAACATCTCTGCCTGTGCACCCACTGTGGCTGTAGTAGGGGATCTAATTGGCAATATACCAAAAAACAACAACGATCTTTACCATGTTGGATATCTCAAATGGATTCTGGTCAATTCCTCTCTGTCTAGAATATCAGTACAAATTTGCATCCCACAGGGATTTCACAACAGTCCTTCCATTGTTCACCAGAGTGTGAGAGGGTGTTTAAAGATCTTCAGCTTTCCCAACCAAATTATACACTATGTGGATGATCTACTGTTATTTTCAGAAAATGAGCCAAGCTCACAAGAAACAACTGAAGAAATTATTGGGGATGTTTTTGGGAGCTGGTCTTAAAGTGAATCCCAAAAAGGCACAAATGGGTCAATTCCTGGAACTCACTAGGCAGCCTGTGGAGCAAGCAAAAACAGTGCCCGAACCAGGATCTCTAACCACACTCAGATCATTTTTGGGGTTGACAGGATACTGTGGGGAATTCATAGATGGTTATGGTGCAACCACAGTCCCAACTTCTGAGGCTTTTGAATAAGGACGTTAAATGGGAACGAATGATAAATATGAAAAAGCATTTGTAAAACTTTAGACAGACCAACAGACTGCTCCTGCTTTAGGAGCAATTGTTCCTGACAAAGGGTTTTATCGGAGGAGACAGCAACTGATGCTAGGCTGAGTGCAGTCCTTATCCAAGAAACAAACAGGCGGTTACAAACAGTAGCTTATGTTTCCTCAGTAATGACAGGGCCAGAGAAAACATTGTCATCCTGTGAGCCACCTTCTGGGCATTAAAACAGTTTCCTGTATTCACTGGTATTCAACCTCTTACACTGTTTACTTATCATACTGTAATCAGGCTGTTGCTGAATGGTAGGATTAAAGAAGGGGCTGTGTCTAGCATGAGAATAGCTAGCTGGACCATGCTGTCGCAAGGAAATAATTTATTAACTGAAAGAATAAATGACCCAAAACTAGCAGCAAACCTTAGCTACCAAGGGGAGCCACACACCTGTACTGTAGAAGGTGTTTGGCAGACAAAGGCCGGGACTTTGTCAACAGTGTGCCTTCCACGACATTGTAACTTGAAATGCGCGTCACTTATGCTCTCTCTTTTTCCTGCTTCCCATGCAATTACAATTGAAATTCTAAGTGCCAGCAGTTTGCGTGGAAGACACATGTGATTCAACTGCAGGGGGGCGGATTCTATTGAAGAAACCCACCATCAGCTGACAGCGCAGCAGGTATTGGTGGGCTATAAAAGTGCCTCCTGGTCAAATAGGGCCAGAACTTTCCACCAAACTCCATCTGATGATGACTACGAAACCATTGCTGATTGTTGTAAAAATCCATATGGTTCACTAATGTCCTTTAGAGAAGGAAATCTGCTAAGCTTATCTGGTCTGGCCTACATGTGACTCTTAAATGCCCTCTGAACAAAAGCAATTAGGGATAGTCAATAAATGCTGACTGGTATAGCCAATGACACCTATATCCCATATACGAATTAAAAAAAACAAAAACCACGCTTCTAAGTGACATAGAGCTCGGCCTGGTAGCAGGCTTCAGTACAGATTTTAGATCATGTTACATGGCATGAGACGAGCATTGAAATCGCATTGTGGTGACTGCGTAGAAAAGCTTTGAAGACACTGTGCTCAAATAAAGAGCTGGTAAGCAAACATGAGTAGGACAGCGTGTTGAGAGGACTTGCACCATGTAAGCTCAGTTGAGAAAGGCGTGGCCAAGGTGTGGGCTGGATTGATAGTCAGCAAGGGAGAGGCAGGCAAAAAGAAAACAAAAAGCAAAACAAATCATAAAAATCAGGCATGAGAAGTTTGCAATTATAACAGGAAGCACTTCAGAAAAGTGTGCAAAAGCAGCTACAGCAACACAGATCCTAGGTATAATTGGAGAAAGAAGGCTAAAGAGATATTGTAAAAATATCCACAAAATTCCCCACTTTGAATTGGGATGCAGCTGACTTTCTATTCAAATTCAGAATGTTTAAACAATGTACAGAGGAACAAGGTTTCTTGATTCAAGTGTGTCTGAACTAGACAAGCAAGCCATAAAAATTTACCTAGCAGTTAGGAATTCAGGTGTACAAAGGATTAACAACAGAAGCACTAAAGGACCCCCAAAAGAAATGGAATACTTTGGAGGATCAGGTCAGAGTCAAGTTAAACTTATATATTCATCAACTAGAGTTCATGTCATTTCGACAACAGCCTACAGATTCTATAGACCACGTCATCAGCAGATGCAGAGAAAAGGGAAAGGGTACGTACTGTGATTTTTCAAATGCAGAGCTAGCAGAGCTAGTGCTGGTGACTATATCCACTCCCTTGGAAGCATTCCAGTAATATCTGCTAGACAAGCCAAAAATGTATGGCCTGAAAGAATTACTCGAGGATGGACGTAAGTACAAAGCAATCCTTAAGGGTCAACGAAGCATACAGGTCCTAAGCATAAACCCAATTGTTGATGCACTTACTAAAATACCCAAACCTAGTAAACCAGTGGAAAGTGTGGCCTTGGCATGCTCCAAAGGAATGCCCAGCTTTAAACAGTTCGGCAAGGTATGTGGCAGAAAAGGCCAATGGCAGTGGCAGTGCAATGGAGCAAAGGCTGTTGCAGCTACAAAGAACCATGCACTGATCCAAACAGACCATTAACATGAATACCTTCAAGAAATAAGAATGACCATCTGGTATCCTGTCAGAAACATATACATGAAATGACTGACAAAGCAGAAAATGACAAAGATGTGCACGACGAAAGGAAGAGTAGTTTTCTCCACAGCTGCTGTCAGATCTGCAGAGCTTTTCTGGCATTTTTCATTTTTGTTTCAGATTTCCAGCATCCGCAGTATTTTATCTTTGTCCACATATTTCACCGTCAATCTCATGGAAAGCACAGGGTGGAATCATCCCAGGTTTGCACTAAGTGCAGTAGCAGGCAGGAAAAACGACATTTTATCCGCTGGCCACAATGGCAGCTTTTTACGCCATATCATTCCAAACTCAACGCATTAATTATGCATTCCCGAGATACACGCCATTTTCATGGCGGGTGGGCTCCGATTCACCTGCCACACCATCACCTCGCCGCATCATCAAGCCAGGCACCACATTTAAAGTACAGCTGCATTCAATGCTTCCAGCCCAGGGCTGACCCTGAGAAACAAGAAGACTGCAGCCCTCAAGCACCTTTTGGACACTGTGGAGGCCCGCTGTGATGTCTCCTACCCTTGCTCTGGCCGCAGGAGGGGCAGCAGTATTACCACTCCAGCTTGGTAGGCGATGGCATTGGTGATCAGTGCCAATGCTGCACAGAAGAGGTTGGCCATCCAGTGCAGATAGAGGATGAATGATTTCATCCGCGCTGTCTGAGTAAGTCAATAACCTCAGCACTCTAAACTCACACACTCAAGCCCATCACATATTCACCGGCATCTCAATCGCTGCCAGCTCAAGGGCACTCTCTCTCTCACACACACCCTCATATCTCCATCTGGCTTCATCTCCTCTGGAAACCGCCTCCTCAGCCCTCTCCATCTTGAGGCTACTTGCACAGATCAACATGTGCCCCCACACACACCCTGGGGTACCCTCCTTCCACAGTACAGCCCTCATCCTGCAGCCCCTTCCCGTACCTGAGACCACTTCTCCCCCTTCCTCAAGCCAGGTGCATGCTTTATATATGGTGTTGTGAAACACATTGGCCGGAGGGCGGATGATCCAGTGGGTGGGGAGGAATGAGTCTGGTGGGCTGGCATTATAATGATATGCTGATGTATTACAATGAGGTTCCCAACATCCGATGGTGGGGAACATGGCCTGCCATCGATGGGCTGAGCGGACGATTGCGTACTGGTTTCATGATGTCATGAAACTAATTTTTGGTCTTCTTGCCATATTGTCCACTCTCACCACTGAAGATGCCCAACACTAGCTGGCACGGAAAAACTCGGCCATAGATACACCCACCCAAAGTGTTTGCCAAGATTCAAATTGTCTGTCCTAAGAAAGTTGGCAACTATTTGTTGTTGGCCAAGATTGACACAGGGGCAAGTGCCAACATACAATCCCTGCAAATTCTAAAAGACATGTTTCCACAGTCATGGCGAAGCCTATTACTGTGCAACTTGCGATGTACGGTTATTCACTAATTCCATGCACAGGTTCCATAGTCCTATAGTGCAAGTACAATCAATCCTCCTGCATGTTACAGGTGTTCTACATCATGCAGACCAAAGGGCTGGCAATTGTAGGCAGCATGCCATAACCTCACACTGGTAACAATCTATGGAATTAGTTACACCTTACAAGACAGATCAACTTCAGAGACTACCCCTATTACCTCAGTTCATGACCTAACATCGAAATATCCAGAATCTTTCAACAAAATTGGCAGTCTACTGCATTACACTTGCAGTAGAATGCAAGTCCGGCCATTGATATACCACATAAGTGTAGTATCCACTTACAAGAGAAATTGAAGGTCAAACTAGACAAAATACAGAAAGGCAGAATCATCAGAAGAGTACAGGAGCAGTTCCATTACATATGTTATAAAGAATGACAGATCATACAGATTATGCCTTGATCCATGACATTTAAACACAACTTTGAAATGGTGTCCTTACAAAATATCCACATTAGAAGGGTTAAGTCAGAGATTTGCAGGTGTAATATTCTTCTCAAAGCTTGATGCCAAGCACGGCTACTGGTCTGTACATCATGTAGAGAAGTCCCAAGAGCTTACTACATTTTGTACTCCATTTGGGCAATACTGTTTTCAATTACTTCCTTTCGGACTATCTGTTAGCCAGAATCTCTTTCAAGCTCACATGGACCACATTATATGCACTGTGTCAGGATGCATCTGTATTGCCAATGATACTACCATTGTGTAAACAACAAAGCAAGAACATGACCATAACCTTATTGATGAAAGCAGCATGTAATGAAGGATTGGTGCTCAATAGTGTCCCGATTCAAGTAAAATAGAAGATAGTAAAGCCATGCCAACTCCTCAAGATAAGGGCAACCTTTGAAGGTGTCTAGGTCTCTTTAATTTCCTGTCTCCAAACATTTCCCAATTTTGCTCAAAATTCTCCATCACTAAGGGAATTGTTGAGAAAGGGTCTGCCTTTCCAGTGGCACAAAGACCACCAATGCTTCTTCAAAGCACTGAAACAGTCATTATCAGAAGCATGAACATTGCAATTTTATGATCCTAGGGAGACAAATATCTTAGAGATAGCTGCCTCACAGAAAGGTCTGGGATCATGCATAATACAAAAAGGCAAACTGGTTGCATTTGCTTCAAGATTTCTGTCTGTAACATAATCCAGTTACTCCAACACTGAGTGGGAAACATCAGCTTTAGACTTTGGAATCATGTGTTTTCACACCTATCTATTTGGCAAAAGATTTGTATGGAGACAAGCAACTAGAGATGATTTGGTGAAAGCTATTGACCAGTGCACCGCCAAGATTGCAACATCTCTTGATAAAGATTCAAGGTTTGGACTATGAGATTAGGTACAATCAAGGTAACTTGGAGGTCACATCAGATTCACTCAACAGATTGCCTAACCCAGTGAAAACAGAAGATATATCCTTGGATCTACAAGTTGACTTCAATGACATCAAACTTGAAGATAAAAACAAAAAACTGCGAATGCTGGAAATCCAAAACAAAAACAGAATTACTTGGAAAAACTCAGCAGGTCTGGCAGCATCGGCCAAGAAGAAAAAAGTTGACATTTCGAATCCTCATGACCCTTCAACAGAACTGTTCTGTTGAAGGGTCATGAGGACTCGAAACGTCAACTCTTTTCTTCTCTGCCGATGCTGCCAGACCTGCTGAGTTTTTCCAGGTAATTCTGTTTTTGTTTTCAAACTTGAAGATGTTCTCCAAATTGATCTGGTACATTGTGCACAATACAAATGCCAGCAGCTACAAGAAGAAATGGTGAAAGATTCCACATGACAGAAACTGTGGAAAACCATTCTTGAAGGATGGCCTGATTCAATTCAGCATATCCATGAACACGTTTGAACTTACCCAGACAATCTAGGCATTGCTCGGAGAGTCACTTTTAAAGGAAGGCAGGTCAGCATACCAGAATCTTTGCGACCTAATATTCTCCAACAACTTCATCACTCAAACATGGTTTAAGATTGGATGAGAAGATTAGCAAGAGAGACTGAGTATGAACAAAGACATTGAATTCATCAAAAAGAGTGAGGCCTGTTAAGAGGATATGGCAAGTCAGAACAAAGAACCATTGATTGTACACAAAGTTCTTATCTCTTTCATCCAAAATAACATCCAACCTATCATCAACTACTTTACCAAGTATCCTATTATTTGGCAATTGCGCAATACATCAATCATAACTGTCATGCACACTCTCAGTGTTATTTTCAGTTTATTTAGTGTGCTTGGAGAGATCATTATAGATAACGGTCCACAATTTATTGGTAAGCCATTTCAGGATATGTGTGAAAAGTAGAATATCGATCACACTGCTTCTTCTCCTCATTACGTTATATCCAATGGACTAGCAGAAAGAATGATTCACATGGTGAAATCCATAATTTTCAAATGTAGACAGTCCTAGCAAGATCTACACATTGCAATGTTACAGCTGAGAGTAACATATTTAAGTGCAACTATTCCACCACCGGCAGTGTTCATGTTTGGCAGACCAGTGCATACCAATATATCTGCTCTTACCCATACTACTCTCTCAGAAACTAGAGATCAACTTTCAAAAATGCAAGAAAAGGTGACCAACATGCACAAAAAAATGCAGGTACAGGATTGCCAAGTTTAGAGTTGGGACAACAAGCTTGCATCCAGGATCCCACAGAAAGTACATAGCAACCAGCTGAGTTGACAAGGAGTTGTTCAGAACCAAGGTCCAATGAAGTAATTACACACAAAGGCATAGCCAAGGACAAATCAGATCCATTCCAGCTCCTCAATCAATCCTATTGCATCAAAGTCAAGATCCCAAATGCAGCCAGGAACAACATCCAAGAATAACAACCCCATAGCTCACTGTGAGCAGTTAAATAAACCACCAGACAAGGGTACCATTACAAGATCTGGGTGTACCAGCAGATTACCTCTACAACCTAGAGATTCAGACTCATCTGTTCTAAATACTTATGTAATGAACTAAGCATGGACATGTATTGTAAATAGTTGTAAGTCTATGGAAGGAGGAAATGTATCTTTAAAAAGAAAGGGAGGTGCTGTAATGTGCCTCTAAAGGATAACATCACTTGAAAGGAAATGTGCCATGCAATGCAGTTTTAGTTTCACTTTTCCTTTCAGCAGAGTACACACACGCACACACAGCTCTGCAGCTCTGATACCTTCAAGCTTTATACCTATGTATATCTATTCCTATGTGCCTAGTCTCAATAAAGGAATGCACCACGTTTTTACACAATCCCTTATTAGTGATTGGTGCCTTTATATGATTATAAAAACAAAACAGCAACACCTTTTAACATCAGTATCTCTTTTGCCAAACTTGAAGGTTCTGTGAAATAATTTAGGTTCATTTATATTTTATACATTCATAAATTTCATTTATTTATCCATGGTTATCAGTCAATATGCATGCAGTAGCATGGGATATTCTGGACAAAATAAATAATTTGGAGGATGGATAATTAAAAGAGGATTGGATTTTAACATAATTTATAAGATGTAGTCAGGAAAATAGGCTCTTATGCAGAAACAATCGATCAAATTAGCTGTTAAAAGCAACGTATATATAATATATGGATCTTGGTTGCTGGAACAAGCCAGGGAGAATTTATAGCATATTGAAATGGGAAAGTTAGATTCCCTCTTAGGTAACAGGCCAACAACTGAAGGTATGTCTACTTACCAATTTAATTTAATGCGGTCAGGTTGGAGGGCTGGTACAAATGTGAGATGTCAGTGTGATTGGTTTAACAGAAAGATACTATTCCATTATGTTTAATTGTGTGTTATCCTGTCTTGCAGGGGGGTAAAACAGTTCCCTGTTCCACATAGAAAACATAGGGGTACACAGAGAGAATTATACAGTTGAATACCATGAATCTCTAGAGAATGTGGTCTGAGACCTCTCTGGGTGAACTCGGACATGAGACACACCCTTTTGTCTCTATGACATAACAGGAGATAATGCCTCTGCCTGTGGATTTAAATGAAACCATATTGAATGGAACTGTACTCAGGAGAACAATACTCAGAAAGGTCACCAAATTGGGTAAAAGGTGAATGTCTGTCACCAACATCCACTGGGAATACCAGTACAGTGATCTAACCTGACTTTATGCATTGGGAACATTTTGTTCTATTCCAACAAGACCAGTAAAGTTTGGAACATGGGTTCTGTTAAATATATATTTGCATAATCAGCTAACTACTAATGTAGGGATGATCTTAAGCAGCAATTAAATCAATATGTTGCTTAATTCAATATGTTGCTAAAGCCTCAACAGTTAATCGACTAATGAAAAAAATGAAACAAAATTAATCACTCTCAAAAACATTGTTACATTTTGATCCAGAACAATCATAAAATTCAGAAAGAAATCCCTGAAATAGGGGATAATTATGCCTGGTGAGTATGCCACACAAACATATGAATATGTGAATTAGGAGCAAGAGTAGGCCATTCGCCTCTGAAGCCTGCCCTCCTAATTGATAAGATCATGACTGATCTGATTGTGGCCTCAGCTCTACTTTCCGGTCTGCCCCCATAACCTTTGACTCCCTTATTAATCAAGAATCTATCTAACTCAGACTTAAAAATATTCGATGACCCAACCTCCACCACTCTCTGAGGAAGAGAATGCCACAGACCAATGACCCTCTGACAGAAAAAAATTCTCCTCACCTCCATCTTAAAAGGAAGATCTCTTATTTTTAAACTGTGACCCCTATTTCTAGCCTCCCCTGTAAGAGGAAACAGAGGTCAGAGTCATCCCAGATTTGCACAAAGTGCAGTAGCGGCCAGGAAAAAGTCGTTTTTCCCACCGGTTGCAATGGCGGGTTTTCGCACCATCTCATCCCATTCCCGTCTCATTAATTATGCAGCCACAGGAAACATGCCATCTTTCTGGTGGGCGGCCTTATGATTTGCCCGCCATGCTGTTACCTTGCTGCTTCCTCATGCAGAGCACCATATTTAAACTGCAGCTATGTGCACACTTCTCAATGCTTGCAGCCCAGAACTGCTCCAGCGAAGACATGGCCCCAAAAGTGCAGCCCCCCCCCAATTCAGTGACGCATACCTGAGAAGCCTTCTGGATTTCAGGGAGGCCCACCACGATGTCCTCTATTCTCGCTCTGGCCACAGGAGGCCCATCAGTCTCACTGCTCTGGCTTGGGAGGCGGTGCCAGAGGTGGTCAGTGCCAATGGTGCACACAAGAGGTTGGCCATCCAGTACAGAAAATGGATGAATGATCTTATCCATGCCGCCAGGGTAAGGCAACCATCTTATCATAGAGTCATAGAGTCAGGGATGTCTACAGCACAGAAAAAGGCCCTTCGGCCCATCGAGTCTGCACCAGTCAAACAAGTACCTAACTATTCTATTCCCATTTGCCACCACTAGGCCCATATCCTTGTATGCCATGGCATCACAAGTCCACATCCAAATGCTTCTTAAATGTTATGAGGGTTTCTGCTTCTATCACCTTTCAGGCACTGAGTTCCAGATTCCCACCACCCTCTGGGTGAAAAAATTCTCCCTCACATCCCCTCTAAACCTCCTGCCCCTTACCTTAAATCTATGCCCCCGGTTATTGATCCCTCCACCAAGAAGAAAAGTTCCATCCTGTCAACCCTATCTATGCCCCTCATAATTTTAGTCACCTCAATCATGTCCCCTCTCTATCTCCTCTGCTCCAAGGAAAATAACCCCAGTCGATCCAATCTCTTCTCATAACAAAAACTCTCCAGCCCAGGCAACATCCTGGTAAATCTCCTCTGCACTCTCTCTAGTGCAATCACATCCTTCCTATAATGCGGATTCCAGAACTGCACACAATACTCTAGGTGTGGCCTAACCAGCATTTTATACAGTTCCATCATAACCGCCCTGCTCTTATATTCAATGCCTCAGCTAATAAAGGCAAGTATGCCATATGCCTTCTTGACCACCTTATCGACCTGTCCCTCTACCTTAAGGGACTGGTGGACATGCACACCAAGGTCCCTCTGATCCTCGGTACTTCCCAGGGTCATACCATTCATTGTGTATTCCCGTGCCTTGTTTGTCCTGCCCAAGTGCATCACCTCACATTTATCCAGATTAAATTCCATTTGCCACTGATCAGCCCATCTGACCAGCCCGTCTATATCCTCATGTAATCTAAGGCCATCCTTCTCACTATTTACCACCCCACCAATGTTCAAGTCATCTGCAAACTTACTGATCAACCCTCCTACGTTCAAGTCTAAATCGTTTATATGTACCACAAACAGCATCACTCTAAACTCACACACTCACAATGCCATCTCACATTCACTGGCATCTCTCAGTGCCAGCTCAAGGGACATCACCACTCACTCACTCTCACACACAACCTCACATTCTTATTTGGTCCCATCTCCTCGGGAGGCTACCTCCTCAGCCCTCACCACCTTGAGGCCATTTGCATAGATCAACATGTGCCCCTACATACACCCTGGGATACCCCCTTCCCCAGTACAGCTCTCGACATGCATCCTCTTCCTTTGACTGAGGCCATTTCCCCACCTTTGCCAAGCAAAGCCACCTCCAACTTAAGGTTGGTCTAGTAGATAGAAACTTGCCTGTGAGCCCCCTAAAAGTGATGTGGTGCTGCCTGCAAAGCCTGATGTTGATGACTGCGAGCTGGATGGGCAAACAAACCTCACAGTCCCAAGCAAAATACAGCTCACCAGGTGTACGTTGCTTATGTATAGTTGTGATATACGTCGGTGTGGTGCTCAGAATAATCCAGCATGGGGGTGGGTAGGGCTTATAATGAGATGCTAAAATTAGGTTCCCAATGTGTGGCAGTGGGAAATACGGCCTGCCATTGACGGATGAAGCGGATGATCACTAACTGGTTTCATGACTGCATGAAACTGATTTTTGGCCTTCTTGCCATATTGTTCTCCCATCCACCATGATGCCCAATGCCAACGGGACTGGAAAATTCCAGACATACTCTCAGTATCCACCTTGTCAATTCTACTCAGGATCTTATATATGTTTTAATAAGATCACCTCTCATTCTTTTAAACTCCAATGGATACTCCAACCTGTCCAAACATTCCTCACAAGATAACTCCTTAACCCCAGGAATCAGTCAAGTGAACTTCTCTGCTTCTAACGCAATTATATCCTTTCTTAAGTACAAGGTACTTCAGATGTGATCTCATCAATGCTCTGTACAATTTTACCAAAGCTTCTCTACTTTTATATTCCAATCCCCTTGGAATAAACAATGACATTCCATTTGCCTTCCCAATCATTTGCTGTAATATTAACTATTTGTGATTCATATACCAGGACATCTAGATCCTCTGTACTGCAGAGTTCTGCAATCTCCACTTACATAATATATTGTTTGCTATTCTTCTGACCAAAGTGGACAAACTTCCATATTCCCACATTATATTGCATTTGCCAAATTTTTGCCCACTCACTTAACCTATCTATATCCCTTTGCAGACTCTCTCTGTCGTCTTTACAACTTACTCTCCTACCTATATTTGTGTCATCAGCAAATTTAGCAACCATACATTTGGCACCATCACCCAAGTCACTGATATAAATTGTAAATAGTTAAGGCCCCAGCAGTCATCTCTTTGGCACGCCATACATTTCAGCTTGCCAAATTGAAAATGGCTCACTTATCCTTATTCTCTGCTTCTTATTAGTTAACCAATCCTCTATCCATGTTAATATGTTGCACCCCTACACCATGAGCTCTTAACGTGTGTAGTAACTTTTTGTGTAGCACCTTTCAAATGCCCTTTGAAAATCTAAGTATAGCACATCTACAGATCCTCCTTTATCCACATTGCTTGTTACTTTCTCAAAGAACTCTAATAAATTAGTCAAAAATGATTTTCTTTGCACAAATCCATTTTGCCTCTGCCTGATTGCTGAAGGTTTTCTTAGTTTCATGATATAACCTCCTTAATAATGGATTCTAGAATTTTCCCTATGACAGATACAGGCTAAATGACTTGTCGTTTCCTGCTTTCTGTCTCCCTTCTTTCTTGAATACAGGAGTTACATTTGCTGTTTTCAAAACTGATGGGACTTTTCCAGAATCAAAGGAACTTTTGAAAATTACAACCAGTGCAGCTACTATCTCAGCAGTCATTTCCTTTTGGACCATAGGATGAAGTCCATCAGGTCCTGGGGACTGGTCAGCCTTTCAGTTCTAATAGTTTCCTCAGTATCCTTTCACCTCTTGATTTACAATTATTTCTGGGATGTTATCTGGATCTTTGACTGTGAAAACAGGCACAATATATCTGATCAAAGCATCTGCTATTTTGTTATTTCCCATTATTAATCCCCCAGACTAATTCTCCAAAGGGCCAATGCTCCACTTACTTTTACTTTTTCTTTTTAAAGTGCTTGTAGGAACACTTCTTACCCATTTTTATATTTCTAGCTAGCTTTCTCTCTTACTCAAATTTCTCTTACTGTATTTTTCTTGTCATTCTTTGCTGGTTTTTAAATTCTATCCAATCTTCTGGCCTACCACTAACCTTCACAGGATTATGTGTTTTTTCTTTCAATTTGATACTATTGTTAACTTCCTTTTGTTAGCCATGGTGCATCCTTCTCCTAGATACTTTCTTTCACACTATCTTTGCTGAGGGTCATGAAATATCTCCTTAAATGTCTACGACTGCCTGTCAGGAAGATATAATAATTTTCATAACATTATTGGAATTTACTGTGGTGTGTGTGTGTGACTTAATTGAATTAAAGGCAACTGATCTGAAGGCTTTCATGTAACAGAAGATAAGCTAGGTTTGAAATGTAGAGTAGGTAAACATAGGCGTAAAGGGAACATATGCATTTTTAAATAAACCAGATCAGTTTGAATTCAAAAGAGGGGGTGAAATGTTTCACCTAGCCAGGGGAAGTTAAGAAACAGTGGGCAGAATTTTGCCGTCAGTGAGCAGGGGGCGGGGCCCACTTGCTGATGCGAAAATGACGTGGGATGATGTTGGGGGTTCCCCCCAATGTCATCCCGCTCCATTTAAATATTCAGGAAGGCGGGGGGGACAGCGCGATCAGCTGTCCACCCGCCGACCTGTCAATGGTCAATTGAGGCCATTGACAGGGTAGTTAAATCAATTAAAGGCCCTGCCCGTCCAAACTTAAGGCTGGCGGGCAGGCCAGGAGCCCCAGCGGGCTTTTGAAAAAACATGAAACCTCATCCACTGGTGGGATGAGGTTTCATGTCTGTTTTAAAAAACTTTAATCAAGTTTTTGTGACATTTATTAACATGTCCCATCTCGTGTGATTTTTTTATTTTTAAACTTTGAAACACTGTCAACGATCTCCCTGAGGCTGCACTTAGGACTTAGGCTCAGGGAGATGTGCACTCTTTCATGCGCATGTGCTAAAGAACACACTCTGGCAGTTGGTGAATTCCCCCTCCCCAACACAGGAAGTGCATAGCACTTCCCGTCGGATGGCGCGCCCACTTAAAATGGTGGCAGGGCCCGTTTCAGCGGTGGCAATTGGCTGCCTGCCCACTGCTGAGCCGGTGGGGCCCGCCCACCCACCAAGGGCAGAAATCTGCCCAGTGTGTCTATTTTTCACAAAGAATACTGATAAAATTGGTACTTTAATAGATTTTATTATTGGAGAAGTAAAAGTCCAAAGGCATAGTGAAACAATGGGAATTTGCATTCAAAGGGGAAAATATGTATAAAGGAGAGAGGGCTATGTGCAAATGTGAAAAGCCTCCAGCAGCTAAGCCTTAAGCTGCTGTTGACAAGGAAGTGAAGCTGAGAAAAACTCACTTTGAATTCAACTGTTCAGAGTATTGTGTGTCACTTTGCCTGGGCCTTTTAAAATCTATGTGTCTCACAGTTGCCTTAATTGATGTGTAACTGGGGTTCAGATTAATTAGGGGATTTAAAAGTTATCATTATAGTAATTTGTAGATCTATGTATGTGCTCAAAATCATTTCTTCTATTAATAACAATTTGATTTAGTTTTGTAAGAAACCTCTAAGGCTTGGTAGCCTTCTTTTCACTGAATTCAAAGCCTGCATCTTGAAATTAGTATAAAATTAAAATAGTTGTAGCAGTTGCTTCAGGTTTCCCCCTGGATTTGGGCAGCTTGGCATTTACCATCTGTCTGCCATAACAGAAATTGGGGGCTCTTTGTGGGATATGCAGAGCCTCTTTGTACCATCTCTCTGCTGAAATCTGATGTCGCCGTAAGAGCATCATCAGCTGCGTCCTCGGTGGATAACCCCTGTCCCTGAGGGACCAACTCTGCAACCTCTGTGAACCCTGGAATATGTCATGGATCTGAGACCTGCTGAGTGGCCATGGACGCTCCCTGAGAATTGTGTGCATACCTGCAGCATGCATTTGTGATGATCGTAGACCAGCTGAACATTCAGCAAGTGGAAGACCTTGCAATTCACACGCTGGACTGCCTGTTGACGGAGATTCAAACACCACATGAGTGCAGTCAGTGGCACCCTGTACCTGTGGAAAACCAGAGATCTGCACAAATCTCAGCTTCCAGGCTTGCCTGATCCCGGCTGGAATGCATAATTTTGTGTGCCTTCGCGAAGATGGCATCTGTGACCTCCTGGATGCATTTGTGGGCAGAGGCTCACAAGATCCTGCAAAGGTCCTCTGTGGAGTCCTGGAAGGAGCCACTGGTGTAAAAAATTGAGTGCCACAGTAGCTTTCACAGTCACTGGCAGTGGATGGCCTCCAAATCGCCATGGTGCAAAATCCTGCAGTAGGTGGCATATATGACTGACTATTTCCCTAGACATGTGCAGCCTTTGGTGCCACTGGTTCTTGGTAATCTACAGGAATGACAAGCACCGTCTTTAGACTCTGGGTCTAGCAAGGCACCGCTGTGGATGGCTCGCTGTGGATCTTCAGCTGCGTGCGCAGAATGACCTGCCACCCTTTAATATTGAGGGTGGTACTCCATCTTTGGTGAGTCATGGCGCCTCCGTCGCACATTTCTCCTTCTTCTCTGCTCCCTGTAAGCCATGAAGCATACCGCTAGATTACCATGCTCCATGATCCTGATGTACTTCTCCTGTAATGCCAAAGAGAGAGACGCGTGGGTTAGCATATGTCTCCTATAGACCTCTCTTGATTAAGTCCCCAGCTATGTCTGAGTCTCAAAGAACCTCCATGCATGCCAGAGAGTACTGGCCACTACCTGGATAGCCAGTGTGCAGTGCACTTCATGTCTGTCCGAAACCCCACCCACCTCCACCCAAATCCACTTGGCAGCAGCTTCGGCCATTCAACTGCAAGCTGTGCTCTCAGCTCAGGTGCAGGCATTCTCCTAGCCCACACTGTAAGGCTGCGTTGTTAGCTTGAACTGTGAGGGATACTGGTCAAAACCTGAATAAAGACATTGCAAGGGGCTCTAAGTACCTCCACCAGTGACTGCTCCATGGCCAGCTTTCGCAAGGGTATTCTACAACATGCCCAATCGCCCAGTTGTTCTGCAGCTCCCTAAAACGCACATTAATTTGCAATTTACACCGAAGGGGTGAAAGGTTTTGGAGCATTTGGTGGCACTTTCATGCTTCTGCATTGCTTGAGTGGGCAGAAGTACTTCAGAGGTCTGACTCCTAGCATGTCAATGGAGCTGCTGCTGAACAGTCTCAGCTGCAGAAGAATGCTCACTTTTGACAAGCTTTTCCAAATGCATGGCCGCTTCCCTCACCCTCTGCCACCCTCCCGATCCCCAGCATGTGCTTGTGTACTTCCATCAGTCTGTGCTACTTGCTGCCCTCTGGCCCTACCCGCACTGGAACCCTTGCCCAGGCACCACGTTGAAAGCCAGCTGGGGAAAAGTGACTTGCCAGTGACCCCCACCGAATGTGCAGCACATCTTCCTTGATGTCATATGGGCAATCCTCGCAGGTGCTGCGCAAGGTTGTTTGTACTCACTTCCAAGTTCCCCTCAAAATTCGGCTCACCGGGTGCATGCCTTTTAAAGGCAGTCATGAAGCACGCCATTCTGAAATCACACCAATGTGGGTGGTAAATTTGATGTGGGGGGATGACACTGGCCTGCAGGCACAAAGTTGAAATTAAGTACCTGATGTTGGGCGGTGGGAAACATGGCCCACCTTTGACGGGCGGAGCAGATGTTTGCAAACTAGTTTTACAACAACATGAAGCTAATTCTTGACCTTCTCGCCATATTGTCTGCTCACGCTTACAAACACACCTGCCACCAATGGAAGCAGAGAATTCTGCCCCATGTATCTGTAATGGGTATCACGTCATACATACTTATTTCTACTTGAGCTGACAATTCATCAATTTTCTTTTAATGCTATGCTTATTCTTATATCAAGGTTTTATTTCTGTCTTTTCACTATTATTTCATGTTCTGACCTTATTTACCAGTGCACTCTTAAGTTTGTCCGATCTGTCCCTTCCTGCCAAATTCTGGTTATCATTACCCTTATTGCTACCTTGCTCTCTTGCCATGCTCTTTCCGTTTACCACATTTTGCTTTATGTAATCCCTCTCCTTAATATTTAGTTTAAACCCCAAATTACACAATTCACCAGAATACTGGTCCCAGCACAATTCAGGTGAATACCTTCCCAACAGTACAGCTCCCACTTTCTCCAGTACAGGTGCAAGGACCCCAAGCGTCAAACCCAGTTCTCCCACATCAATGTTTACACCATGCATTCAACTCTCTAATCTTATTTACCATATGCCAGTTTGCTCATGGCTCAGGAAATAATCCAAAGATTATTTTTAACTTAGCCCCTAGCTGTTCATACTCCCTGAGCAGAACCTCTTTCCTAGTCTTGTCTATGTTGGTGATTCCTATGTGGACCACAACAACCGGACACCCTCCGCCCCCCCGACCCCCTGACTGCATGTTCCCCTCCAGCTCCGAGCAGATGCCCTGAACCCCAGAACTGGGCAGGCAACACAGCCTGAACTCTCACTCTTGGCTGCAGAGAACTGTGTCTACCCCTCTGGCTGTCCCCTACAACCACTACATTCCTATTTACTCACCCAGCATAATGGCTTCCTGCAGCATGGTGCCATGGTCAGTTCACTTATCTACCCTGCAGACCCCACTCTCATCCATACAGCTTAGAGTACCTCGAACATGTTGAACAATTGCAAAGAATGGGACTCCTCCACTTCCATCTTCTCAATCTGCATATACCTGCCTCACTCGTAGTCACACCCTGCTGTTCCTGACCATGGACCAGATCAGAAGACCCTAGCCTAAGAGGTGTGCGACTACCTCCTGGATACATCACAGAGTTCAAAGCTCAGATTCCAACTCTAAAACCACCTCATATCTCTCCAGACCTTCTTTGCATATTCCACAAGGAGGTGGACAACATTCTCTTGCCCACCACAGCACCTCGAGGGCAATGTGCAGAGGGATTGAGACTCCAGGAATGTAGAAAGGATCTGATGGGAAGGGCCTTTCTCATATACTTTATTCATAAAATATCTAAAAGAACATCATGAAACATTTCAAAATGGCCATCACAGAAATTGCAATGATATTCAAATTATCTACATAGACCATGTTGCACTGAGATGCTTCAATATAATTGTGATACATGTAATATTTACTGTATACATTCAATATGAGTCATACAGCCCAAGGGGTTCTACACAATTCCCAGCCCCTCGGTGCACTATGGCTAAAAGTTATTAGACAGCAACCTTCCCCCATTGCGCCTCTGAGGTGGCTGCCCCAAGCTTTAGTGCATCCCTGAGCATGTAGTCCTGTTCCAGTCTGAAACATTCGGCCAAGGACAATTCTTTGCACTGGAGGACCAACAGGTTTTGGCAGACCAAAGAGCATCTTTCATTGAGTTGATGATCCTCCAACTGCAGTTGATGCTTGTCGCAGTGTGTGCCCCTGGGAACAGCCCATACAGCATAGAGTCCTGTGTCAGGGCACTGCTCGGGATGAACCTTGACAAAAACCACCTCATATCTCTCCAGACCTTCTTTGCAAAGGCACATTCCACAAGGAGATGGACAACATTCTCTTCCCCACCACAGCATCTCGAGGACAATGTGCAGAGGGGGTGAGACTCCAGGCAAGTAGGAAGGATCTGATGGGAAGGGCCTTTCCCATCACCAGCCAAGCTATGTATTAATATTTGTTTGAAAGCTCTGGCGATGAGGCATTCTACCAAATGACTTTGACAGACTGCCCAAGGAACCATCCGACAGGATCTACCATCTCCTTTTTCCACTGGGCCTCTAGGAAGTTACATGTCGACCACTGCCTGATGGATTTGTGATCAAAGCTGTTTCTCTGCATAAATTTTTCCATGAGGGACAGGTGGTATGGCACGGTCCAACTACTTGGAGCGCTCCGTGGCAGCATGGCCAGACTTATCCTTCGCAACACTGGAGACAGATAGATTCTCAGCACACAGTGACACTTGGTGTTTACATCCTGAGGGTCTAATCACACTTGGTGCAGCCACACACAAAGGTGGCCATCAGGATGAGGGCGATGTTGGATATGTTTTCCCCCTTTATCTAGAGGCTTAGATATGCAGCCTCTGCGAACATGGTCCATTTTTGACCTCCAAATAAAGTGGGAGGGGGCTCGGGTGATTGCCACAGTGCAGGAGTAAGGAATGGACTAGGCCTGTAACATGTACAGTAACACCAAGTGCCTCATACCTGATGACCAGTTTCTTACCCGCAATGAAGAGAGTGCGTCACTCCCACATGCCCAGTTTTTTTTTGACCATAGCTACTCACTCCTTCAAGTTTCTAACACATGCCCTGGTCTCTCTGAACCATATTTCCAGCACCTTCAGGCCATCTGACCTGATGGTGAAGGGGACAAAGGATCGGTCAGCCCAGTTCTCAAAGAATATGGCTTCACTCTTGCTGCGATTTACCTTGGCTCCTGAGCTCAGTTTGAACTGGTCACAGTTGTGAATCAGTCTGCGCACCGACAGCAGATCTGAGCAGAAGACAGTGACATCATACAGGGGGGCTCTGACCTGAGTGTCTCCACTGCCTGGTATCATCACTTCTCTTATGCCCAAATCTTTCCTGATGGACTCAGCAAAGGGTTCTATGCAACATACAAAGAGGACAGGGGAGTGAGGGCAACCCTGCCTGACTCCAGATTTAATTGTTTGTGTAGAGTAATTGGATCCAATTGCGGATACCTTCCCCAAACCGCATTTTGGAGACCACGTCCACCATGTAGGTGTGCAACACCCTGTCAAAAGCCTTCTCCTGATTGGGACTGATGAGGCAGGTTTCCATGCCCCTATCCCATACATAGGCAATTATATCCCTGAGTGGCACGAGGCTATCAGAGATCTTCATGCCAGGTACAGTGCAGGTCTGGTCAGGATGGATCACCAACTCCAGATTGGCGATGACCTTTGACAGAATTTTCAACAGTGAAATAGGTCGCCAATTTCCAATTTATTCCCTTTCCCCCTTATGCTTTGTAGATGAGGATAATGATGCCTATCCTCATGATTCTGACATGCTGCCATCCAGAAGCACATCTGGGTACAGTTCCAGCAAGTCTGGGCCGACTCAGTCCCACAGAGCCAAATACAGCTCAGCTGGTAAGCCATCGCTTCCAGGAGTTTTACTCTTCTCAAAGGACTCAAGGACATTAGTCAGCTCATCCAGAGTTAGCGTACTATCAGCTAAGACCTCCATGATACAGGTCAGGAAAGACTGGGAGACCGTGCTCTCTGTGGGCTTCATGTCATACAATCTGGCATAAAAGGATTTGCTGATCCTCAAAGTGTCAGACTGTGGTCTTCTTCCTTCAGGCTGCTGATCACAGAGTTCTCTCTGTGTACCTTTTGGAAGAAGAAATGTGAGCACATCTCATCCTGCTTCATGGAGTGGACTCTGGATCGGAAGATGATCTTGGAGGCCTTTGAGGCAAAGAGCAAGGCTTGCTGGCTCTTCACCTCTTGGAGACCCTCCTTGATATTGACCCCTATCAACTGCAGCCAGAGCAGATTCTGCATGTTTTTCTGGAGTCAGGACATTCTCCTCTGTTCCTTTCTAGCCTTCTGAACACTTCTGAGGATGAAAAACCTCTTGATGTGCTTCTTTATCGATTCCAACTCATTAACTCTGAGCCAAAGTTCCTCAAGCCACATAAGCTTACTGCAGACATGTTTGCCTTGGATCACATGGGTGCTACCAAAATTCCACAAAATTCCGGCAGCTGCACACATCCCATAGGGATCAGTGCTGGGGCATCAACTATTAATCATCTGAATTAATGAGTTGGATGAAGAGACCAGCTGTATTATAGCCGAATTTGCTGATGGTACAAAGGTAGCTAGGAAAAAACGTTAAGAAGATAGAAAGACTCTGCAAAGGGACATAGACAGGTTAAGTGAGTGGGCACAAATTTAGCAGATGGAGTATAATGCGTGGAAATGTGATGTTGCTACTTTAGTAGGAAAAACAGAAAAGCAAAATATTATTTAAATGGAGAGAGAATGCAGAATATTGCCGTACAAAGGAATCTGGATGTCTTTGTACATGAATCACAAAAGGGTTAGCATGCAGGGCCAGCATTAAATAGGAAGGCAAATGGAATATTAGGCTTTATTGCAAGGGGAATGCAGTCTAAAGTTAAGAAAGTCGTGTACAACTGTACAGAGCACTGGTGAGGCTGCACTTAGAATATTGCGCACTTATGGAGGGGTGTACTTATATTGGAGGCAGTTCAGAGGAGATTGATTAGTTTGATTCCTAGGATTGGTTAATTAGTTTGGCCTTATACCTGTTGGAGTTTGGAAGAATGAGAGGTGATCCTATTGAAATCTAAGAAGAAAATATTTCCCTTGGTGAGGGAATCTAGAACTAGGGAACATAGTTTCAAAATCAGGGGTCTCCCATTTAAAATGGAGATGAGGAGGAATTTCTTTGGAATTCTGTATCATGGACAGCAGCAGAGGCTGAATCAATTAATTTACTTAAGGCTGAGTTCGATTTTTGATCTACAATTAAGGCAGGAAAGTGGATTTGAGGCCATAGTCAGATCAGCCATGATCTTATTGAAGGTAAAACAGGCTGGAGGGCCTATATGGCCTCCTCCTGTTCCTATTTCTTATGTTTTTATTTTCTATGACACTCTGTACATTAACAGGCAACCTAGAAGCACATTTTGAGACAGCGGGTATGTGTGGCCTGCAGTCAGGGCAGGAGGAAAGGGTAGAACAGGTTCTAGTTTGCTGAAGTGTCAGGTTGCGCACTAGTTCTGCTGAAGATAACTCAGATGAGGAAACTGATGGGTTGATGTGCAGAAGAAGGCTGATGGGTATGCAGAATTAAATGTTTATTGCATTAGAAGACCTGCCAGCCAGCTTATGTGCAATGTCCAGGAGCAAAGGAGTCCAGCACCAACCTTGCATTGGCCTTTGCGCAGATCTTAGAGCCCATCCTTTCCAGTGTGGAAATGGTGGCAAACCTCTTTTTCACACTTTTGAACCCAACCACAATGGAAGCAGCTGATGGTTGCTGTCTTAGCTTCCAATGCAGCACAGACAGAAGCCATTCAACCTCTGAAGTCATGCAAGCTCAGCTTTCAGCCACAAATGCTCAGACTGCTAACAGTCATGCCTGCAGATGCCAGTGTTCAAAGTGCTTACAAGTTCTTATAGCAATACAGCAATCTGTCCTCCAATACATTCCTGAGGCACTGACCTGAGGTAGTGGCAATGGTGTTTTGAAACACAAACCTGCAGTCCTTTCTCAGGATGACAGCATTCATTCTCCCACCACTGCCACTTCGTCAGTGTCTATGCTGTTGCCTGTCAACCAGCCAATTCAGCCTTTGCAATACCCTGTTCCACTCCTTTATCACCGCCAACACCTCATCCTCTTTCCACTGCACCTTTCCATGCAGTCAGAGGTGTAAAACCAGCCCTTTTACCTACTCACTATTCAGGGCCCCAAACACTCCTTCCAGGTGAAGCAGAGCTTTACTTGTGCTTTCCTCAATTTAGTACGCTGTATTCACTGCTCACCATGCTGTCTCCTCTACACAGGTGGTCCAAATGGAGATTGTGTGACTGCTTTATGGAACACATCAGCTCAGTGCACAAGTATAACCCTGACCCTCTGATTGCTTGACATTTCAATTCACCATCTTGCTCTCATGCCCACATTTCTGTCCTCAGCCTAGCTGCTACAATGTTCCAGTGAAGCCCAACACAGGTATGATCATCTTCTCAACTTATGATTAGGTATTTTACAGCCTTCTGGACTCAGCATTGAGCTTAACATCTTCAGACCGTGAAATCTGTCGTCCGTTTTGATTTGTTTCTTTTTGCCAAGTTCCAGTCAGTCTGTATCTTGTTTTCATGTTTTGCTTTCACACAGAGCTGTCCTTCATTCTGCCATTAACACTAACTCTCGACCAATGCTTGTGAAGGAATAAAGGTCAAATAATATGGGATTAATGCAGGAATAACTAGCTTAAAAATTACTCTTCAGTAAACCTTACAACAAACTGCAATTTTAGGACAAAGCTAGCTTGCAAACACAACGTGGTCAACTCTCTTCACAACAATGTGAAGTTACTGATAAGAAATACACACATCTAACAAATGGTATTCTATGGTTCTTACTATGACATTAACTTGTAAGCTAAACTTGTAAAAACACCACATGCTTTATTCCTTTACCACAACCATTACCACTCCCTTTGTCTTTTGTTCCATGACATCTTTATGATTTATCTCTCCCACCTTCTAATCTATGCCTGACCTTTTTTGTTCTACCTGATCTACTCCTCTTTTTTAATAGCATAAAACCCATTTTGTTTCTACCTCTCTTCCACTCATAGGAAGAGTCATATTGGACTCAAAACATTAACTCTGTTTCTCCCTCTACAAATGCCACTTGACCTGCTGAGTTTTTCCAACAATTTCTGTTTTATTCTAGACTGTTGCTGCCCATGCCAAGGTGGCACAGTCCAAAGTTGGCCTTCTAGTGTCAAAGCTGTGTGAAATCTGTCTACAAGGCCAACTGCAGCACTAGGACGAGCAAAGGCACATGGAAGTGAGGCTTTAAGGGAGTATATGAGAGTGGTTAGTTTAAAAGCAAAATATTGCAGATGCTGGAAACATGAAACAAAAACAGAGAATGCTAGGAATACTGGAAATCAGGTAGCATCTATAGGGAGAGAAACATGTTGATGAAGTTTCATCAGAGGTAATCAGTTGACTTCTGTATGGAATATTGGATGGTTTGATTGATAAAGTGGGTCTGTAATATTTGTATTACAGTGGCTTTTATTTCAGCAGAGTGGCCAAGTGAATGCTGTGATATCCAGTGACTGCAGTGATTGCAGTACCAGTGAATGGAGAATTGGAATTGCGTTCACTGGTACTGCAATCTGGGGAGTCATCACAGCTACCAGAAAGGCAATGTGTTGGTTGTATCCTTCCCTTCCCCTTCTACTCTTCTTCATTATACTCACTATGCACAGAGTGGAAAGGGGTGTGCCTTCACGATGGTGAGGTTGTGCAGAATGCAGCAGACCATGATGAATCATGACCTATACTCTGGAGAATAGAGTAGGAATCCTCCATAACATTCCATGATGCATTGCTTAAGCACCCCGATGGTATGCTTGATGACATTTCATGTGGCAACGTGGTTCTTGTTACATGCATATGCCTATTTATGTGTGGGTTGCAAGCCAGAATCATGTCATCCAGTCCAGCCACACTCGGGTTTCACATGAGGTTTCAACAGCTGATAGTAGGACAGACTGACACAGAATAAAGGCATCATGACTGCTGCCAGGATATTGAATATTAATGTGAATGGTGTGCTGAGTATGGTCATATGTCACCTGTACAATAAAGGAGAGGAACCCTTTAAGATTGTGATATATCTCTGAATTTATATGTAGCGCTTGCGATGTGTGCAATCAAAGGCAGCCAGAAACTTGGGGAAGCCTGTTATGCAAATGAAGCAGTGTGTTTGCTTTGCCGGCTTACCTCTGGAAAGAGAGAATGCAATGTATTCCCATCAGTGACCCTCCCCCTTATACAACAGTGGATGGCAAACTGCAAAAATTGGAGATGTCAGTTGCTCCAGGAAGGAGCCAAATGCAAAATAGTTGATGACCACAGTGACCTTTATAGCCACTGGCAGTGCCATCCTTGCCCAGCTGTGAGGTTCCAGGTCTACCTGACAAATTTCAGTGCTCACCTCCAAAATGAAACGGAAATGTTGCAGACACTGTTAGTCATTGAGGTTGAGATAGAAGAATTGCTCCTGTGCAGTGGAAGGTGGATATGCCTCCGGCTTAGAATCGGTCTCCTCCCCCTCGTCCTCCAAATCTGAGCAGCTTGTCCTCCTCTATATCCCCTCTGTTTATTCTCCATGTCATGCTATAGAAACTACAGCACTCATGACTAGGAACAAGTGGCATCAGCAAAGCCCTTGAACTGAGAACCAGGGCCTTTAATACATTACATGACTTCATGGGAAAAATTATCCCCCCATTGTGGGGGGAAGTGCGGGAGCGGGCGCAGGTGGGCACACCCCGATCAGCACCCCCAATCGGGGACGTTCCACCATGTTATGTGGGCGGACCAATTAAGGCTCACCCAGCGTGACATCTGCCAGGAAGCGCTATGCACTCCCTGTGCAGGGGGGGGTGGGGGCTCCCTCATCCAGGAGTGCGCACTTTTGCACATGCATGCGAAAGAGCGCGCAGATCTCCCCGAGGCAGCAGATCAGCTCTGGTTTAAAATTTTAATGAACATGTTTAAAAATTTTCCCTGCCATGTGCCCTCATGTGACACTGTCACATGAGTTGGGACATGTCCATAAGTTTTATTGAAACCTTTCTTAAAAGTTTAAATACCCTCATGAAACCTCATCCTGTCCGTGGATGAGGTTTCATGCTTTTTCTGAAGCCCGCCTGGGCTCTCGGCCTGCCCACCAACCTTAAGGTTGAATGGGCAGGTCCATTCATGACCTTACTTAGTTTTTTAATGGCCCCAAAAAGCCGTTGACAGGTCGGCAGGCACACAGCTGACTCGGCTGCGCCCCGCCGACCTGAAAATGGAAATAATGCGGGGTGACATCGGGAGTTCCACCTGATGTCATCCCGTGTCATTTTACATGTTGGCGAGTGGGCCCCGCCCCCACTCGCCGACTGGAAGAACATGTCAAATGTACACATTCACTAACTTTAAGCAGTTGTACAAATCTGCAACCCACTTTTACTAAACTCAGCTATAGCAAGTAGAAATCACCAGCAGGTAACCTGAAAAAGAGCTCTGATGGGGGATTGTTCTTCCCGCTGCATGTTCAGCTTTACAAGGTTAAGAATGGGTGTTAGCTGGAGAATTCAGGGTGAAAATGACGCCAAGCTGACTGTTGTCATGATCTCCTATGCATACTTCTAGTGCATGCTCCCAGCACCCAGCCTAACAACCAACCCAAAATGGCATTCAGCACGAACTTCACCAGAAGTGTGTGTGCGTGATGCAGACATGAATGCCTAATACTGGCACGATGAACCAGATTCGGTGCTGTATTATTAAAAAGAAAAATTGGACAGAGTATATTCTGGTGGGTTGCAGATTTGTACAACTGCTTAAAGTTCTGGATATGCTACCACCATATTTACACCCCCACCAAACTAAACATTACCCCCTAGTGTTACAGCATAAAACAGACTGCCCAAATCCTGAAGAGTCACTGTAGGGTAGGAACTGGAGCGCTGCTTTGGGCTGCAGTCGAGTGCTTAAGTTGGAGTTTGGTGACTGAGGGAATAAGGGTTAATTTCTATCTAAGGTCTAACCTTTCTTTAATTTGGTAATTAACTAAAATTTGCTGTTTGGGTTGGGAGAAGACGAGTTTTAGGCAAACTTTAAAACAGGGTTTATACAGGCTTTGCTTAGAGCTGCAACTAGTTAACTAGATAACTGGCTTAAACAGGTTTTCAGAGACTAGATTAAGAGAGTATAAAAACAGGCCATCTTACAGTGCTGACTTTGTCTGTACTGGAAAGCTGCTTTGGGTTGCAGTAGAGTGCTTAAGTTGGAGTTTGGACTGAGGGAGTTCAGTGAGGAGGGAACGAGGTGATCCTTTGAGTACTGTGAGTACGGTCGGGTAAGTATTTACTACTTTTATCGCTTATAGTTTTTAAGGTCTTATTTTGTGGTTCATTGTTTGTAAGGGCTATATTCTGTAACAACGAGGAGCAGGGAAGAAGGGCCCTAGAGTAATTGATATTATTTGATATTAAGTATCTTTCAAAAGATTTAATTTAAAGGGGTAAGTCATGGCAGGAGAGCTCAAAGACGTGGTGTGCTCCTTTTGCTCTATGTGGGAAGCTGGGAACATTTCCAGTTCTCGGGGCCAGCATGTGTGTGGGAAGTGTCTCCAGCTGCAGCTCCTGGAAACCCGGGTTTTGAAGCTGGAGCAGCAGCTGGGGACACTTTCGAGCATCCACGAGGTGGAGAGTATCATGGATAGCACGTACAGAGAGGTGGTCACACCGCAGGCTAAGAGTCCACAGGCAGGAAGGGAATGGGTGACCACCAGGCAGAGCAAGACGACTAGGCAGACAGTGTAGGGATCTCCTGTGGCTATTCCCCTGCAAAACAGAGATACCGCTTTGGATACTGTTGTGGGGAAATGGCCTCTAAGGGGAAAGCAGCAACAGCCAAATTCATTGCACCACAGTTAGCTCTGCTGCACAGAGGAGGAGCGAAAAGTGTGGGAATGCAATAGGGGATTCAATTGTAGGAGGAATAGGTAGGCAATTCTGTGGCCGCAAACGAAACTCCAGGATGGTATGTTGACTCCCTGGTGCAAGGGTCAAGGATGTCTCAGAGTGGCTACAAGGCATTCTGAAGGGAGAGGGTGAACAGCCTGTGGTTGTGGTACACATTGGTACAAATGACATAGGTTAAAAAAGGGGTGAGGTCCTATAAGCAGAACATGGGGAGTTAGGAAGTAAGTTGAATAGTAGGACCTCAAAGGCAGTGATCTGAGGATTACTACCAGTGCCACGTGCTAGTCAGAGTAGAAAAAATAGATTGTATGAATACGTAGTTGAAGAGATGGTATGAGGGGGAAGGTTCCAGATTCCTGGGACATTGGGACTGGTTCTGGGGGAGGTGGAACCAGTACAAACTGGACAGGTTACACATGGGCAGGAACGGGACTGATGTCCAAGGGGGAAAATTTGCTAGAATGTATGGGGAGGGTTTAAACTAAAATGGCAGGGGGATGGGAACATACGCAAGGAGTCAGAGGAGGGAGAATCTAGGACAAGAAGAAAAGGCAGAAAGGGGAATAAGAAAAGCGATAGGCAAAGAAATCAAGGACAAGAATCAAACAGGGCCTCAGTGAGAAATAGTAGGCAAGGGACGAATGATGTTAAAAAGGCAAGCCTTAAGGCTTTGTGCCTTAATGCGAGGAACATTCACAATAAAGTGGATGAATTAACCATGCAAATATATGTAAACAGGAATGATATAGTCGGGATTACGGAGACATGGCTGCAGGGTGACCAGGGATGGGAACTGAACATTCAGGGGTATTTAGTATTTAGGAAGGACAGACAAAAAGGAAAAGGTGGTAGAGTTGCATTGCTGGTTAAAGAGGAAATTAACTCCATCATGAGGAAAGATATTAGCTCTGATGATGTGCAATCTGTATGGGTAGAGCTGAGAAACACTAAGGGGCAAAAAACATTAGTGGGGGTTGTATATCGACCTCCAAACTGTAGTGGTGGTGTTAGGAATGGCATTAAGCAGGAAATTATAGATGCTTGCAATGAAGGAACATCTGTAATTATTGGTGACTTTAATATGCATATCCATTGGGCAAATCAAATTAGTAACAATACCATAGAGGAGGAATTCCTTAAGTGTATACGGGATGGTTTTCTGGACTAATACATTGAGGAACCAACTAGAGAACAGGCCATCCTAGATTGGGTATTGTGTAATGAGATAGGTATAATTGGCAATCCAGTTGTGCGAGGCCCCTTGGGGATGAGCGACCATAATATGATAGAATTATTCATCAATATGGAAAGTGATGTAGTTGATTCTGAGACTAGGGTCCCGAATCTTAATAAAGGAAACTACGATGGTATGAGGCATGAGTTGGCTATGATGAATGGGGAAATGTTACTTAAAAGGGATAGGCAATGGCAAACGTTCAAAGAGCGCATGGGTGAACAGCAACAATTGTTTATTGCTGTCTGTAAAATAGGAAAGGTGGCCAAACCATGGCTGACAAGGGAAATATGAGATAGTATTAGTTCCAAGGAAGAGGCATACAAATTGGCCAGAAAAAACAACAGACCTGAGGATTGGGAGCAGTTTAGAATTCAGCAAAGAAGGACCAAGGAATTGATTAAGAAGGGGAAAATAGAGTATGAGAGTAAGCTTGCAGGGAACATAAAAACTGACTGTAAAAGTTTCTGTAGGTATGTGAAGAGAAAAAGATTGGTGAAGACAAATGTAGGTCCCTTACAGTCAGAAACAGGGGAATTTATAATGGGGAGCAAAGAAATGGCTGACCAATTAAATACATACTTTGGTTCTGTCTTCAAAAAGGAGGACACAAATAACATACCAGAAATGTTGGGGAACACAGGGTTTAGTGAGAGGGAGTAACTGAAAGAAATCCGTATTAGTAGGGAAATGGTGTTGGAGAAATTGATGGGATTGAAGGCCGATAAATCCCCAGGGTCTGATAATCTATATCCCAGGATTCTTGAGGAAGTGGCCCTCGAAATTGGTGGTCATCTTCTGAGATTCTATGGACTCTGGAACAGTTCCTACAGATTAGAGGGTAGCTAATGTACCCCCACTATTTAAAAAGGGAGGTAGAGCGAAAACAGGAAATTATAGACCAGTCAGCTTGACATTGGTAGTGGGGAAAATTCTAGAGTCCATTATAAAAGACTTAATAACTGAGCACTTGGAAAACAGTGGCAGAATCAAACAGAGTCAGCATGGATCTACGAAAGGAAAATCATGCTTGACAAATCTACTGGAATTTTTCGAGGATGTAACTCGTAGAGTTAATGAAGTTTGAACTTTCAGAAGGCTTCCAACAAAGTCCCACATAAGAGATTGGCGTGTAAAATTAAAGCACATGGGATTGGGGGTAGTGTATTGAGATGGTTAGAAAACTGGTTGGCAGACAGCAAACAAAGAGTAGGAATAAACGAGTCTTTTTCCAAATGGCAGGCAGAGACTAGTGGGGTACCACAGAGATCCCCCACTGTTCACAATATATATTACTGATTTAGATGAGGAAACTAAACGTAATATCTCCAAATTTGCAGATGACACATAGCTGGGTGGGAGGGTGAGTTGTGATGAGGATGCAGAGATGCTTCAGTGTGATATGGACAAGCTGAGTGAGTGGGCAAATGCATGGCAGATGCAGTATAATGTGGATAAATGTGAGGTTATCCACTTTGGTAGCAAGAACAGGAAGGCGGATTATTATCTGAATGGCTCTAAATTGAGAGAGGGGAATGTGCAACGAGACTTGGGTGTCCTTGTACACCAATTGTTGATGGTAAGCCTGCAGATGCAGCAGGCGGTAAAGTAGGTAAATGGTGTGTCGGCCTTCATAGCCAGAGGATTCGAGTACAGGAACAGGGATGCCTTGCTGCAATTATAGAGGGCCTTGGTGAGACCACACCTGGAATTTTGTGTGCAGTTTTGTTCTCCTTATCTGAGGAAGGATGTTCTTGCTATAGAGGGAGTGCAGCAAAGGTTTACCAGACTGATTCCTGGGATGGTGGGACTGACATATGAGGAAAGATTGAGTCAGTTAGGATTATATTCGCTGGAGCTCAGAAGAATGAGTGGGGATCTCATAGAAACCTATAAAATCTAACAGGACTAGACAGAGTAGATGCAGGAAGGATAATCCCGAAGATGGGGGAGTCCAGAACCAGGGGTCACAGTCTGAGGATAGGGGGTAGACCATTTAGGATTGAGATGAGGAGAAATTTCTTCACCCAGAGAGTGGTAAGCCTGTGGAATTTGCTATCACAGAAAGTAGTTGAGGTCAAAACATTGTATGTTTTCAAGAAGGAGTTAGATATAGCTCTTGTGGGGAAAGGGATCAAAGGATATGGGGAGAAAGCGGGAGCAGGCTATTGAACTGGATGATCAGCCATGATCATAACGAATGGCGGAGCAGGCTCGAAGGGCCGAATAGCCTACTCCTGCTCCTATTTTTTGTTTCTATATAACACATGAATACCTTGCATATTTGTCTGAAATTTCATTTTCAGTTTATAAAGATAATGTTAACCATTTAAAATAGTTGGGTTAGTACCTCTGGCAAATAGCAGAAAGAGGAATTGCAGAAGATAATGCCAGTGTTAACCCATCCTAAAATCATTTAACAACTTCAGTAGAATAGTACATAGACAATGTGCTTTGAAGTAAAACTACCCTAGTTTCTATCGTGCATTTCAGATTCTTTATGCAAAGTAGAAATTCTGAGATATTTAAGCTGGACACATTGGCCTAGAAATCAGGTTGCCCCTGAACATAGGTGGGCAGAGGACAAACTGGCTGTAACAGTCACTATCAATGCAGCTAAGTGCTGCTTGCTACTTACAAACTTTTGTGCATGCAACCAGTGCTAATCATAAACTGTATGTCTATCAGTGTGGGCTGATATCGAGAGTGCAGGATACTATTTATAAACAGTCTGACACTAGAGACTTTGGATCAACCTGAGGAAACAATGGCTGAAGAATGTGTGCTACTGCACTGGAGATCTTAGTGCAGACAGTGGAGTGGAAAAGGGACATCCTTTTTGACCTGGGGGCAAGAAGCCTTCCAGACATCTACTCAACAGGCAATGAGAACTCATTGTTGAGTATGGCAGTGTTAGGAACAATGCCCAAGAACATTGCTGCAATACAGGGAAAAATCACTGAATTGTGAAGGAGACTGTTAAAATACCTGTTGATCACAACTGCACTTTATTAATTACAATGCTTACAGCACCCTCAACATTATCCTCCACCAGACACAAACTCCTGCAATCATTACAATACACCTCATATTTACAATTTACCCATAACTCACATCTCACATACAAAGATCCAATATTCCACCATGACCCCCAAATTTTTCAAACACCTTGAATGAATCTCTCAAACACACTTTACTCTGCAGAAGAAGGGTGCACTCAATACAAGGCAACAAGCTGCCACAGGAGGAGGAACAGGTCTCTGAACTCTCTTCCCCTTGAAGGGACCATCCTAGCCATTTTAAGGGGGGGGGTGGTGACAAAGGTTTTCTGCAGCCTTTCTTGATACCAAATTATCTTTGTCTCTTCTGACTTTTGTCTCGCCCCACAAACTCTTCATATGTGCTAAAAGCATCTGCAGTCTACAGACTGCTCTGCATCACACCACAAGCTAACCCTTATCCCTATCTTTCATTTCAGTTGCTGAGAATGTCAATACCACTCAGCCAATGGAGGGAGAAGAACCCATTTCAGAGACGCATCATCACTTAATCGGATTCTTGCAAACACAAACTCAAATATTGACACCAGGTGGGCCTTAGAGGTTAGGTTAGAGGAGGGATCTCCATGTGTTGATTCATTGGGCACAATTGCGCTAGAGCGAAGACAAGGAAAAATGATGCCACAAGTTCCAGCCTAGTGAAAACGATGTTGCTGCAGAGGACACAGATAATCCCTTTGTGGACCCAGGCTACAGAAAAAGATCTTGTGGACATAAACCTGCAAATGCATAGTACACTGGACAGCCTGCCGGAGTGCTTGCCCACAAGGTTGATGAATGTAGGGAACTTGTCTTAAATCTTAATGGACCGCATAGAGACCATTCTGTCCTATTTTGACCTAGTGGTCAACTCTTTCAACACCTTGGAACAAACCATGATGAAACATTTCATTACAAACCTACCAGCTTCCATCACTGCTGACACTGCTGAAATGGAAACTCAGTTTGCACCTATCTTAGTGTTTGCTGGGGGAAGGGGGAGAATGGGTGGTCATTGATGAAAGGAGCTAACATCACTCCCACATTCACCAGAAACCTCACAGTGCTGAGTCATGGGAGAGGACATGGGAGAGGCATTGCTGGGAATCTGAAATAAACACACAAAATTCTGGAAATACATAGCAAATCTGGCAGCATCTGTGGAGAGAGGATCAGAGTTAACGTTTCAGGCCATGGCCTTTCATCATGTTGACTCTTAACCACCCTCTGAAATGGTCTAATAATCCATTCAGTTTTATCAAACTGCCAGAGAAAATTTAGATAAGAACTTCCTTCCTAACAGCATTATACCTGTCCCTATACTGCATGGACTGCAGTATAATTCAAGAAGCCAACTCACCACCACTGTCTCAAGGGTTATTAACGATAGACAATAAATTATGGCCTTGTCAAAGATGCTCCCATTAAAAAAGTGAGTATTGCATGATTCTTTTAAATAGCAGTGGTGATGGTTAGGATTGTGAGTAGGTCTTGTGGCACAGTGAACGTCCCTACACCTGGTCCTGAAGCTTGGGTTCAAGTCTATGCCTGATGTCAAACATTAAAGAGTGGAAGAGTTTCCTGGTCAGCCAGGCTGCAAAAGGCAATGGCAAACCACCACAGTGCTTTGCCAAGCATGATCATGAACTGATCCAATGGAAGTTCTTCGTTGCCAACACCCTCTGAGTGCATGGTACCTGAAGGAGAAGGAGGATGATTAGGGTTATGTTGCGCTGCACAAGGTCAGTACATAATGATTGAAGTCTTGGGGATTCAAGAATGCAAAAGGTACAAGATTAAAATTGCACAGGTTATGCAGAGTGTGAAATGTTGTTGTTGTTGTACTGTTTCTACCAGTGTGATGACTTGTGTCAATAAGGTGGCTCGTGCATTGGGGGTCTAGCAGACCTCTTGGCGAATGATAAATTGGCATTACACTGAATTTATAGGTCACACATTTAAATGAGGCAATTAACTGAAAGCTACCTTGGGATCTTTTACTATTTTAAAGACCACATATAAATGTTGTTATTTGTGCTGTTCTATTTGCTAACCCACCCCCATCTTACCGACCAGCCAGTTTTTTTTCTCTCTTTCTCTACTTAGAGTTTCTCTCACTTTCTTGCCACCAGTTAAATTTCTCTCTCCCTCTGTCCTGTTTTAGTAACTCTCTCTCTCTCTCTCCCCCTCCCCCTAGTTTGTGTTTCCCTTAATAAAAACAGAAAATGCAAGAAATACACAGGTCTGACCAGCATCTGTGGAGAGAGAAACAGAGTTAATGTTGCTGGGTCAAACTTCCTCCCTACAGCACAAGAACTGAAGCAATTTGGGATGAGCAATAAATGCTGGCTTTGCCAGCAAAGCCCACATCCCAGGTACGAAAGCAGCAGTGCTAAGGAAATGAATTGCCCATATCCTTCTGGTAATGTGGCAACCAGAATATGGAGACGTTGGAGAGGGTGCAGGGGATGTTTACCAGGATGCTGCCTGGTCTGGAGGTTATTAGCTATGAGGAGAGGTTGGAGAAACTCAGATTGTTCTCACTAGAGCAAAGGAGATTGAGGGGCGACTTGATAGAAATTTACAAAATTATGCGTGGCATGTACAGTGTAGATAGTCAGAAGCTTTTTCCCAGGGCGGAAGAGTCAATTACTAGGGGACATAAATTTAAGGTGAGAGGAGAAAACTTTAGAGGAGATGTGCGGGGCAAGTTTTTTACGCAGAGGGTTGTGAGTGTCTGCAATTCGCTGCCAGAGGAGGTGGTGGAAGCAGGTATGATAGTGGTGTTTAAAAGGCAGCTTGACAAATACATGAATAGGATGGGAAAAGAGGGATAAAATACATGAAAGGATGGGAATAGAGGGACACGGACCCCGGAAGTGCAAAATGTTTTTGTTGACGGGCAATATGATTGGCGCAGGCTTGGAGGGCCGAAGGGCCTGTTCCTGTGCTGTACCTTTCTTTGTTCTTTGTTCTATTCCAGTACACTGCTGCCAAAAATAGGAGGGTGAGGAACCCAACTCCTGGTGCACCAATGCCTCAAATTTAAAATTCTCATCCTTGTATTTTTGTCCCTTCATTGTTTCACCCCCCCTTTCTCTCTGCAACATCATACGGGGAAATGGTGGCATAGTGGCAATGTCACTGGGCTAACATAGAGGTGTAGACTAATGCTCTGAGGACATGGATTTGAATCCCACCATGGCAACTGGTGGACTTTGAATTCAATTAATAAATCTGGAATATAAAACTAGTCTCAGCAATGGTGACCATGAAACTATCACTTTTTGCTGTGAAAAACTCATCTGGGAAGGAAATCTGCCATTCTTATCTGGTCTAACCTACACTCTTAACTGCCCTGAAATTGGTGCTAACAAGCCACTCAATTCAAGGGCAATTAGGAATGGGCAAAAAATGCCTTGCCAGCGAAGCCCACAACCCATGAATTAATAAAGGAAAAAAGCCCTCCAGAAGCTTTGCATTCTTCTGAACCTGAGCTACCTCTGCCTTTTACCGTTGGTGGCCTGCCTTCAGCAAACCGGACCATAATCATTCTAAATCTCTGTCCTAAACTTTTCTGCTGCTCCACTTCTTTCTCATCCTTTAAGACCATTTTAGCTCTCAAACTTTTAGTCACCTATTGTAATATCACCTTCTTTAGCTAACTGTCAATTCTTGTCTGAATACATTTCTGTGAAACACCTTGGAGATACTTTTTTTTCATTCATTCACGGGACGTGACTGGCCAGCATTTATTTCCCATTCCGAGTTGCCCTTGAGAAGGTGGTGGTGAGTTGCCTTCTTGAACCGCTGCAGTCCATGTGGTGTAGGTACACCCACACTGCTGCTAGGAAGGGAGTTCCAGGATTTTTACATGGAAAGAATGGCGATATATTTCCAAGTCAGGATGGTGAGTGACTTGGGGGGGAACTTCCAGGTGGCAGTGTTCCCATCTATCTGCTGCCCTTGTCCTACTATGTGGTAGTGGTCGTGGGTTTGGAAGGTGCTGTCTAAGGAGCCTTGGTGAATTCCTGCAGTGCATCTTGTGTCCAGCTTCTTCAGTGTTGTGGGAGCTTCATTCATCGAGGCAACTGGGGAGTGGGGATATTCCAAAACACTCCTGACTTGTGCCTTGTGGATGATGGACAGGCTTTGGGGAGTCAGGAGGTGAGTTATTCCTCGCACGATTCCTAGCCTCTAACCTGCTCTTGTAGCCACAGTATTTATATGGCTAGTCCAGTTCAGTTTCTGGTCAATGGTAACCCCCAGTATGTTGATAGTGGGGGATTCAGCGATTGTAGTGCCATTGAACATCAAGGGGTGATGGTTGGATTCTCTCTTGTTGGAGGTGGTCATTGCCTGATACTTGTGTGGCGTGAATGTTACTTGCCACTTTCAGCCCAAGCCTGAATATTGTCCAGCTCTTGCTGCATTTGGACGTGGACTGCTTCAGTATCTGAGGAGTGGTGAATGGTGCTGAACATCGTGCAATCATCAGCAAACATCCCCAATTTTGACCTTATGATGGAAGGAAAGTCAGTACTGAAGCAGCTGAAGATGGTCCGGCCGAGGACACTACGCTGAGGATCTCCTGCAGTGGTTTCCTGGAGCTGAGGTGACTGACCTCCAACAACCACAACCATCTTGCTTTATGCTAGGTATGACTCCAAGCAGCGGAGAGTTTTCCCCCTGATTCCCATTGACTCCAGTTCTGGTAGGGTTCCTTGATGCCACACTTGGTCAAATGCTGTCTTGATGTTAAGGACAGCCACTCTCACCTCAACTTGGGAGTTCAGCTCTTTTGTCCATGTTTAAACCAAGGCTATAATGAGGTCAGGAGCTGAGTGGCCCTGGCGGAACCCAAGCTGGGCATCAGTGAGCAGGTTATTGCTAAGCAAGTGATAGCACTGTTGATGACCCCTTCCTTTAATGATGATCTAGAGTAGGCTGATGGGGCAGTAATTTGCTGGGATGGATTTGTCCAGCTTTTTGTGTACAGGACATTGCTGGGCAATTTTCCATATAGCCAGGTAGATGCCAGTGTTGTAGCTGTACTGAAACAGCTTGGCTAGGGACGCAGCAAATTCTGGAGCACTATTGCCAGAATATTGTCAGGGCCCATAGACTTTACAGTATCCAGTGTCTTCAGCCATTTCTTGATATCACAGTGCCTCATGGATGCCCAGTCTTGATTTGCTAAATCTGTTCAAAATCTATCCCATTTAGCACGGTGGTGCTCCACAAGGACTGCGCTGTGGTCGCTCCTACCGATATTGTCACAGACAGATGCATCTGCGGCAGGCAGGTTGGTGAGGATGAGGTCAAGTCTGTTTTCTCTCTTGTTGATTTCCTCACCACCTGCCACAGACCTAGTCTAGCAGCTATGTTATATAGGACTCGGCCAGCTCAGTCAGTAGTGTTGCTACTAGCCACTCTTGGTGATGGACATTGAAATCCCCCACCCAGAGTGCATTCTGCACCCTTGTCACCCTCAGTGTTTTCTCCAAGTGATGTTCACATTGGAGGAGCACTGATTCATCAGCTGAAGGAGGGCGGTACATGGTAATCAGCAGGAGGTTTCCTTGCCCATGTTTGACCTGATGTCATAGGGTCCGGAGTAAATGTTGAGGACTCTCAAGGCAACTCCCTCCCGACTGTATACTATTGTGCCGCCAGCTCTGCTGTGTCTGTCCTGCTGGTGGGACAGGACATACCCAGGGGTGGTGATGGTGGTGTCTGGGACATTATCTGTAAGGTATGATTCCATGAGGATGACTGTGAGGCTGTTGCTTGACTAGTCTGTGACAGCTCTCCCAAATTTGGTACTAGCCCCCAGATGTTAGTAAGGAGGACTTTGCAGTGTTGATGGGGCTGTGATTGCTGTTGTCGTTTCAGGTGCCTAGGGCGGTCCGTCCGGTTTCATTCCTTTTTAGCGACTTTGTTACAACTGGGTGGCTTGATAGGCCATTTCAGAGGACATTTAAAAGTCAACCACATTGCTAGAGTCACATGTAGGCCAGACCAGGTAAGGACATTAGTGAACCAGATGGGTTTTTACAACAATCAACATGGTCATCATTAGACTTTTAATTCCAGATTTTTGTTGAATTCAAACTCCACCATCTGCTGTGGTGGGATTCAAACCTAGGTCCCCAGAGCATCATCCTGGGTCTCTGGCTTACTAGTCCAACAACAATACCACTACACCATTACCTCCCCCATTTTCTAAAAAAGACCTGATATAAATGCAAGTTACTGTTGTGTTACATCCAGTTGAACATGCAAATTAGTTTAATCTTTCATTCAAAAAAACACATTCAAGTGAACCTAAACTCAAAGGGCTGAATTTTGCTGTCAGCGAGCAGGGGGCGGGGCCCGCTTGCCGACATGCAAAATGACACGGGATGACATTGGGGGGAGCCCCCGACGTCATCCTGACCCATTTAAATTTTCAGGAAGGCGGAGGCACAGCCAAATCAGCTGTGCACCCGCCGACCTGTTCAATGGCTAATTGAGGCCATTGACAGGATAATTAAAGCAATTAAAGGACCTGCCCATCCAACCTTAAGGCTGGCTGGCTGACCAGGAACACCAACGGGCTTCTGAAAATGCATAAAACCCCATCCACCGGCAGGATGAGGTTTCATGTAGGGTTTAAAAAAGTGTAATAAAGTTTGTGGAACTTATTAGCATGTTCTATCTTGTGTGACATTGTCACATGAGGGGACATGTTAAGGATTTTTTTTTTTCTATTTTTAATCTTTGTACAACTTTCAGCGATCTCCCTGAGGCAGCACTTAGCCTCAGGGAGATGTGCGCTCTTTAGTGCGCATGCACGATAAAGCACACTCTTGTATTTGGGGAATCCTCCCCCACCCCCGCACAGGAAGCGCATTGAGCTTTCCGCCAGGCGTGATGCTGGGCGGGCCAATTAAGGCCCGCCCACTTAAAATGGCAGTGGGGCCCACTTCTCCGGCGGGGATCGGCTCCCCGCCTGCTGGAGATTGGGTCGGGCCCGCCCACCCAGCAGGCAGAAAATTTTGCCCAAGGTTTTTAGTATCTTCCTCAGCAAAAATGTGTCCACAAAAGATTTATATCTTTAGCTAATGAGTGGAGGCCGAACACAACTTGTTAATAATAAATGAAGAACCCTGAGGTGTCTTCTTGCCCACAGCCATGTCAACATCAGATGCCCTATATTCAGACTGTTTTCAGGGTTTAATGTGTGAGGAGAGGCAAGTTGTACTCATTACTCAATAAACACGAATAACGAAATACCCACTGAATTTCAAGCTGCGAATGGGAGCTGGATGCTGAAACAAGTTGCTGGCAGCAGTTGAAATCATTATGTGACATCACGTCCTGTTTTGTCACCATGGAGACAGCAAAGAGCTCACAGAGCATTTTATCAGTAAGACATGGCAAACATCAGTTTTGAAATGTTCTGCAAAGTTCATACAATCCAAAATGATCTTACCTCTCTGTCATGTCGCCTCTTCAATGCATTGCAGCAATTATCATTCAATTAATGTAACAGAACAATACATCAACAATTTGCTGGTTATTGCTACTTACTTTGATTTTATAATGGGCTCTGTTATAAAAGTGCAGTGGATATCTAAAGGCAATTCAATACACAATCTAACAGGTTTGCATTTTCTAATAGCAAGATGTCTCATTTAAAACAAAATCCCACACTGATAAGGCTTAATTAGAGTGCTTAAATATTCTTGCAAAACAGATTAAAAGATGAAAAGCAGTCACAGTACTTGCTGTAATAATTTTCCAGAATGTTATGCAAACATACTTGCATTAGTATAATGCCTTATAGCTAAAGAAAGTCACTTTCTGTAGTGCAGCAACGCTTACGTAGGTGGTCAGCGTTATTATAACATAAGCACTCTGGATTTTGGCGGCAGCCTTCTGTCTCGTAAGACGATATTTTGCGCCATGACGGTCAACTCTTCGTTAAGCATCACCTGGTATGATCACTGGGGTAACTAACATTTAAATGCTACTAAAAAATTACATCTATTTTAATGCAAACATAGACACATTATACCATTCTAGCTCACCATTCACTGCAACTAGAGTTGTGAGGATTTTTTTGAACCACAAATCTATTTGCAATGGACCCAATCTCTTTAATGTTAACTATCTAAATTACAAAACATAAGGTGGATAAAACTACGCCAGTTGATACTTTGCATCAAATCTTGGTTAATTTTCATACGAATTGCAAATTCTCTCAAATAAATGCATGAACCTGTGTTTGTATACATTTGAAGAAAGCGCATGCATACAGAATAATCTCCAATGCAAGTTATTTCAGACCTCAAACTCTTTTCAGTCACAATCTATTCACTTACGTATAGTGAAACTAAATCCATCAATGTTGAAAGTCGCACTCCGGCATTTTTTGAACCCTTGTTTTCTACTGTTTGGCTCAGTCATATTCAGATTTCTGTAATCCAGGTGCAACCGTGTCACAAGTTCTGTTATGGAGCTTGAAATTAGCTATAATTCTGCATCTATCAACACTCACGCATGGCCTTGCATATCTCCTAATACTGGGATACAGACACCAAGCAGCATCTCCACCCCTGATGTACTCACTGAAATGCAGGCGTACTATAGGCAGTCTGATTAATCCACCCCACCAACAACCCCAAACACATTGTAACATTTGCTTTTCGTTTACCATCACATTTCACATGAATGACAGGCTGAAAGATGTTCTGTGGAACTAATTACAGATGGTACATTGTTCGTATTTTTTGAGACTGTGCTACTTTTCACGGTTTACAGTTATAAGGTGAAACCAGCTTCTTCATCAGTATATTTTCTTATTTTTACACAATTATTCACCATCAAACAAGCATATCATTAATACTTCCAAAAATAACTCATTCCTTCAATCCACAGCTGAATTATATTTGGGAGAAAATTAAATGGTTGATTATTATATAGAGAACAGTATGAAGAAAGAGAAGTCCATGACCTTGACAATAATTCAATCCTTACAATTAAATCAATTAAAGGAAACACAATAAACAGATTCTCCAAATAATGCTGTCATTGTCTAAAATCTGCTTGATGGGTTTAGACTTTTCTTTAAATAAAATTAAAGAACAGAATTCTTACTATTCTTGAAGGATACTTTAATAACAAATGTTATGCATAGCAGTTTTTGATTTTTTAATCAGTCAGCTCTGATAACAGAACCACACAGTTTTACAAAACAGCAGGAAGCCATTTGGCTCTTTGCAGCAAGGATCTAATCCATTCTCAGTACCACCACCCTATATCATTTTCTGCTTCAAATATTTACCAATCTACACTTAGAAGATACAATGAGAGGAATGTTAAACCCAAAAAACAGGAAATTTTCGATTGGGTGAATTATACAATTATAGAATGGTTACAGCACATGAGGCCATTCATTTTGTTGAGTCTGCGCTGATAATGTTCCAATTCACTTTTGAAAGCTTCAATTGACTCCCCCCCTGCACTCTCAGGCAGTGTGTTCCAAATCCTAAGAACTCGCACCTGAAAAAGGTTTGCCTTATGTTGCCATTGCTCCTTTTGCCAAATACCTTAAATCTGTGTCCTTTGGTTCTTGATCCCTCCACTAATGGAAATAGTTTCCCCCTATTTACTCTGTCCAAAACCCTCATGATTTTGAATATCTTTATCAAATCTCCTTTCAGAGAACAGTCCCAACTTCTCCATTCTATCTACTTAACTGAAGTTCCTCACCTCTGGAATCAATCTCGTGAATCTTTTCTGCACTCTCTCCAATGCATTCATGTTCTTTCTAAAGTGTGATGCGCAGAACTAGACACAGTACTCCAGTTGAGGCCTAGGCAGTGTTTTATTTAGGTTTAACATCACTTCCTTGCATTTGTACCCTATGCCCCTATTGATAAAACCCAGGATGCTGTATGCTTTAATAACTATCCCCTCTCAACCTGTCCTGCCACCTTCCATGATTTATGCACATATACACTTGGGTCCCTCTGCTCCTGTAGAATCCCCTGTAGAACTGTATTCTTTATTTTATATTAGCTCTCAATGTTCTTCCTACCAAAATGAATTGTTTCACACTTCTCTGCATTAAATTTCATCTGTAACTTGTCTGCCCATTCCACCAATGTTTCTACACCATCCTTCTCATGGTTCACAATACTTCCAAGGGCAGAATTTTACATTTACCTTCACCCTCCACTAGCTCAGAGACACACACCCCAGTGGGTCCTAGTTATAGAAAAGGCTCAGGGTCACATTCTGGGGAACATCTCACTGACATGTCTCCACAACAGAAGGAGACAATGAAAGCCCAGGTGTCTGGCACTCAGAGGGCTGTTGGAGATCAGGCACCCGCTGAGTACAAACCTGATGATGAGCCTCTGGAAATTGCCATGTCACAAGTGCTGGAGATGCAATGACAGGCGGTGAAAAGCCAAGTAGGGTTGTGAGAGGCAGTCAACAGCCTAGAGCCAAGGATGGAGGAGTCTATCCACATTCTCTCTAATATCGTGGCTCCAACATGCATCTCAAGGTCTCCATTGGAAGGGTGGTGACCACCATGGAGATCTTGGTCCAGCAGATCCTGCCAGATTTGTGCTCAGACCTGCACTTCATCGCTATAGGCAGTGGCTAGGTGAGAGGGGGACAGAGCATCTCGGCCTCCCCCAGGAGCTGCTTCTCCTGAGACAGTTAGGCAGGGGTCCTTGGACACCAACAGGTAGGAAGACCAGAAGCTGGAGACCCCAGGTGATACTAACAGTGTCCAGCCAATCCCAAGCTCCTCTACCCATGACCCCATCACCTCCAGCTGTACAGTCTGAGGAGGGTGCACCTACCCCACAGCAGGGCACCTGAAGCAGGCCAGGGCACTCCAGGTCTCGGCCCTTTAGAGGATGCCCACCAAAGTCATCAAAGACAACAGGGGGTGCCAGTCAGCAGGCTGCCTCCACCTCTACTGCGGATTTTGATGATACACCTAGCTGTGGTGGTCGGGTTAGAAAAATTAAGAAGCTTTGACGTCACTTCTGGGTTACAGGTGTTCAATCACTGTTTATACCATGCACCTTTGTAAATATATTTGCTGTTCATGAGAATGGTCTCGTTATTTGAAAGCATTGTGCATATGCATCTATATGCCCTCTTAATGCAAGGATAAGCCATGCTCCCACTCAGTGATCGCCTCCTTTTTCAGTCTCACATTCATGTGCTTTGAAACAGACCTTTTTTTATTTATTCATGGGATGTAGGCTTCACTGGCTGGGCCAGCATTTGTTGCCCATTCCTAGTTGCCCTTGAGAAGGTAGTGGTGAACTGCCTTCTTGAACTGCTGCAGTCCATGTGGTGTTGGTACACCCACAGTGCTGTTAGGAAGAGAGTTCCAGGATTTTGACCCAGCAACAGTGAAGGAACGGTGATATATTTCCAAGTCAGGATGGTGAGTTATTTGGGGGGAACTTCTAGGTGGTGGCGTTCCCATCTATCTACTACCCTTGTCCTTCTAGACGATAGTGGTTGTGGGTTTGGAAGGTGCTGTCGAAGGAATCTTGGTGAATTCCTGCAGTGCATCTTGTAGGTGGTACACACTGCTGCTACTGTGCATTGGTGATGGAGGGAGTGAATGTTTGTGGATGTGGTGCCAATCAAGCAGGCTGCTTTGTCCTGGATGGTGTCCAGCTTCTTCAGTGTTGTGGGAGCTGCACCTCCAACAACCACAACCATCTTCCTTTATGCTCTGTCGAAGGGTCATGAGGACTCGAAACGTCAACTTTTTTCTTCTCCGCCGAAGCTGCCAGACCTGTTGAGTTTTTCCAGGTAATTCTGTTTTTGTTTTGGATTTTCAGCATCCGCAGTTTTTTGTTTTTATCTCAGTAATCGGCCGGGTTGGATTTATCCTGCTTTTTGTGTACAGGACACACCTGGGCAATTTTCCACATAGCCGGGTAGATGCCAGTGTTGTAGCTCTACTGGAACAACTTGGCTAGGGGCAAGGCCAGTTCTGGAGCACAAGTCTTTAGTTCTATTGCTGTAATATTGTCAGACCCCAGAGCCTTTGCAGTATCCAGTGTCTTCAGCCATTTCTTGATATCACATGGAGTGAATCCAATTGGCTGAAGACTGGCATCTATGATGTTGGGGACCTTCTCGGCACTTCTGGCTGACGATTCTTGTGAATGCTTCAGCCTTATCTTTTGCACTGCTGTACTGGGCACCTCCATCATTGAGGATGGGGATACTTGTGGAGTCACCTCCTCCGGTGAGTTATCTAATTGTCCATCACCATTCATGACTGGATGGCGCAGGACTGCAGAGCTTAGATCTGATCTGTTGATTGTGGGATCGCTTAGCTTTGTCTATCACTTGCTGCTTATGCTGTTTGGCACGCAAGTAGTCCTATATTATAGCTTCATCAGGTTGACACCTCATTTTTAACTCTTTTTGGAGTCAACCAATTAAACAAAATAAACGCAGACCCTAAATTAAGGAGACTGCAAAACCAAAGACAAAATTTAAAGGAATCTTACAAACATTAAAACAAAATGTGTTTAAGGGCATCAATAAAACAGGCCCCACAGTGCCCACTGAGCATGGAAGCCTCGACGGTGCTGGCAGACACCACATGCTCCCTCTCCAGGGACACCCAGCCGTGAATGTAGCCTCGGAAGAGGGGCAGGCAGTCAGGTCAGAAGACCCCCTCGATCGCCTGCTGCCTGGACCTGTTAATGGCTAACTTGGCCAGGCCCAGGAGCAGGTTTACGAGGAGGTCCTCCTCCCTCCCGGCTCCCATCCGCACCAGGTGTCTGTAGATCAGGACTGTGGGACTGAAATGCAAGCCAAACATCCACGAAAGGTTTTCTAAATAACTGAAAAGGGATTGCAGCCTACAACTCCCTATATATACATGGTCCACGGACTCCACAAGGCCGCAAAAGGCGCAGTTATCTTGGGAGTCTGTGAACCGACACATCCCATGGTTGTACGGGACTGCTGCATGCAATACCCTCCACCCAAGGTCCCCAATGGAAAGTGGGAGGACACCTCCGTAGAGGGCCTCCCCAACGGGGACCTCTGCTGCCGGACGGCAACAAGGCACGCCAGGGCATGTCCGGGTAGCGGAGGAGGGCAAGGAAATGAAGGGTTTGCAGCAGCAGCCCGTACAAGAAACCCTTCCTAAATGACATGGAGGGCATTTCCGCGAGGGACTCAGGTTGCGGGGCACCAGCTCCAGAGGGAGGGTTCGGGCTTGGGTTGTTGAATTCTGTCCAAACAGGAGTACGCTCAGACGGAAGACCACCGCGCAGCTGCGCCACCTCGAGGCCCAGTATGACGTCAGGGCTGAGCACAACCGTCCTAAGGTCTTGAATGGCATCAGATGTCCGCGGATGCACAATTTGCCAACTCCTGTGGAAGCATCCAGCCCACTCCTCCGCCATCTAGCCCATCCCCGTTCCTGGTCACCCCGGCAGCCACAGCCCTCCTCTCTGTCAGCCACTGAAAAGGACAGAGGGGCGGATTCCTGAGCAGCGGCTCTCTGACACCTCAATTTTTAGTATGCCTGGTGCTGCTCCTGGCATGCCCTCCTGCGCTCTTCATTAAACCAGGGTTGATCCCTTGGCTTGATGGTAATGGTAGAGTGGGGCATAGGCCGGGACATGAGGTTACAGATTGTGTTCGAGTACAATTTTGCTGCTGCTGATGGCCCACAGCGCTTCATGGATGCACAGTCTTGAGTTGCTAGATCTGTTCAAAATCTATTCCATTTAGCACAGTGGTGGTGCCACACAACACGATGGAGGGTATCCTCAATGTGGAGGCGAGACTTTGTCTCCACAATGACTGTGCAGTGATCACTCCTACCGATACTGTCATGGAGGATGCACCTGCAGCAGGTAGTTTGATGAGAATGAGGTCAAGTATGTTTTTCCCTCTTGCTGGTGTCCTCACCACCTGTGGTAGGCCCAGTCCAGCAGCTATGTCCTTTAGGACTCAGCCAGCAGTGGTGTTACCAAGCCACTCTTGGTTGGACATTGAAGTCCCCCACCTAGAGTACATTCTGTGCCCTTGTCACCCTCAGTGCTTCCTCCAAGTGGTGTTTGATATGGATGAGCACCAATTCATCTGCTGAGAGAGAGTGGTACATGATAATCAACAGGAGGCTTCCTTGCCCATGTTTGACCCATTGCCATGAGATCTGGAGTAAATGTTGAGGACTCCCAGGGCAACTCCCTCCTGACTGTATATCACTATGCCACCACCTCTGCTGGACCTGTCCTGCCAGTGGGATAGGACATACCCAGGGATGGCGAGGGTGGTGTCTGTGACATTATCTGTAAGCTATGATTCCATGAGGGTATTGCTTGACTAGTCTGTGAGACATCTCTCCCAATTTTGGCACTAGCCCCCAGATATTAGTAAGGAGGACTTTGCAGGGTCAACAAGTCTGAGATTGCCATTTAGGCTGATGCCAGTTGGAATGTCTGGTTCCTCTTTTGTGACTTTGTAGCAGTTTGTTACAACTGAGTGGCTTGCTAGGCCATTTTAGAGGGCATGTAAGAGCCAACCACATTGCTGTGGGTCTCAAGTTACATGTAGGCCAGAAGACCTCCTTCCCTAAATGACATTACTGAACCAGATGGGTTTTTACAACAAAAAGCATGGCTTCATGGTCATCGTTAGACTTTTAATTCTAGTTTTTTTTATTGAATTCAAATTTCACCATCTACCATGGTGGGATTTGAACCAGGTCTTCAGAGTACTACCCTGGCTCACTAGCCTAGCGACAATACCACAACACCATCACCTCCCCATGATAATTACTCAACTTGTGTTATGTCAAACTCTTTACTGGAAGCATTTGCAAAATGCATTAATAAGCTATACTCCCAACAAGACAGCATACTCGCTAGCCTTGGAGGTTTAGCTCAAAATGAGATAGCTGCCTTCATTTAGTAAATCAAAGCACAAGATCTGCAGCCATGATGGTCTCCCCAACCATGTGCACATCTCAGTGTCCACTAAAAGATTCTCATAAAGGTGGTGCAGCATTTGCACTGTTGTACAGACTTTCACTTCCCAGACTACATGGATGCAGGGTTTTCCACTGACCTTTCCAAAGATTCTGGCCTGGTGAATCATGAGGGTTGAAGGTTCAAGTCCAAATGCAGAACTTGATCTTGATGTCTCTGGTGGTAAAGACCTTTCAGTTGACATGACCATGGATCATAGCCCCAAATTACTTATGGACATATTGAAGTTTTAAGTGAGGTGTGTTTTTTTTTAAAGGGAAGGGCATACAAGCAAAAGCTGGCTGAGACTGTAAAGTAACCACTAGCTGGAAAATTCCTACGTGGATTATGCTTCATCAACTAGACCCGAGAACGGAATGTCACACCTAAAAAGGTATCAAGACCTAATTTAGACAGAGACACTTCAAAGGAAAAGATGCAATGCAAAAACTGAACAGTAATCTCCCGTGGTTGTGGAGATAATGGAGGCTGATTACCATGTCAGCAGAAACCATTTCCTGGGAGTTATATCCCAGACTGTGGACATGATGTGAGTTGAAAGAAAGCAGATTGTTTGTTTTTTTCCCCCTCCAGGAATACATAGGAAAAGGGGTTAAAAGCCAACTGCAGCCTTGGTTTCTGTGTTCTAGTTTTGGTGTTCCAGGCCTGGTGTGTGAGAGTGTCCTGTGAAAGTCACAGCTGAAGGACATCAACTAGGCACCCCTAAGCATGCAGGTAAAAAAGTCCTCTCTCTCTTTCTGATTGCTGGAGGCAAGTCACAAGTCAACAAAGACACAGTCAAAACAAAAACAGGACAACTCCTTTCAGCTAACCTGCAGGATCAAGGATCTCCAAACCCACTGCTCAACAGCCAAAGTCAGCTCCACCAGAATCACCCAACTTGATAACCGCAATGTTTCACCATCTACTCCTCATGGACAAGACAAAGATTGATAGGCTTTTTTAACCTTTATTTCTGGACTCACTTCTCATTTCTAATCTGTGTGTATGTGTGTTGTGTTGTTATTATTTTTTCTCACATTTTAGCAACTCACTTTTTCTTTGACTCAAGAAAGCCTGGTTAAATTGGCTCCTTTTAAAACATAAATGCATTTTGAATGGGAAAAGATATCCATCCATGAGGGAAGGGATCCTTTTCAAATTAACCTTGTGACCAACTGAGGGGGTTGAATAAAGGAGGGGAGCCAGTTCATTTCTCCTTACCTGGAAGCATAACAATTTGGGGTGCCTCGTCCAGTATCATAACTAATTGGGGGCACCTTGCCTGGGGACCGGTTGTAACACATTTGGGGCTGGAACTTGAATTGTTCCCACAGACAAAACAAAAGAATTAGAGTGGGAAAGTAAATTGTTCCTTTGGAACCAATTTTTAGAAACTGCAAAAAGGCTTTCTTAAGTCTGTACTGCTAAAGTGTAGCAATATCCACATTTGACGCCAATACTTTTCTACGATAATTAGAGAAGTTACTCTTGAGGATTTAAAAGTTCTGTCCCTCGAACAGTTAAAAGATTTAGTGAGGCACTTAGGATTAGAATTTCACCCAAAAGCCAGAAAACCCAAAATCATAAAAGGGGCGACCATTGGTCTATGAGTAGAAATTGGGGATGATGAATGGATAGCGTAGCAGTGGAGAGATTAAAATTGGAGCAGCAGAAATTAGAATATCAGGAATGAGAAAAGGAAAAGGAAAGAGAAAGAGAGGAAGAGGAAAGGGCACAGAGAAGGAAGGGTGGCCACATTTCCTCAGGGTGCGGCAAGAAAGCCTATAGTGACACTGAGGATTACAAGGGCCAGCCAAACTCTATTGTTAGGGAAAGGCATGCCCTTCCCACCATACAGTACAATAAGTGCCAAGGTGTTGATAAAGGATGGTACATGCCCATCCCCTTATACCAGGTGCATCTGGAGTGCGACCTTGTGTCAGGAACAATGACTGTGGGCGTTGGCCCCAGTTTGCCTGTGGACAGGATCGACCTGCTTCTTGGCAATGACCTGGCAAAATCAAAGGTAATGGCATCCCCAGTGGTCTCAGAGAAGCCCACTGAGGTCAGGGAGACAGAACAGCTGCAGAAGAAAGTACCTGGCATTTTCCCTGACTGTGTGGTAACACGGTCTATGGCCAGGTGAGCTCCATCAGTGGAGGCTGAAGTGCCACTGCAGACATGAGACCCTATAGCCTGGTTACCTGAAACCTTATTTTGGGAGTCTAGAAGACCTTAAAGAGGTAAACAATAGATCTTCCTTGGTAGCAGCCCAGCAAGCTGACCCACTGTTAAAAACATTATCTCAGACTGCCCACACTGAAGCAGAGGCAGAAGCAGTCCCTGAATGCTATCACATTAAAAACGAGATGCTGATGAGGAAATGGAGACCCCCTCACAGACCTGCAAAAGAGGGGTGGACAGTAATCCACCAGGTAGTGGTGCCACCGAGGTACTGTAGGGAAATATTGTGGCTAGTTCATGAAATTCCGATGGTTGGCATGTCCGTATATGCAAAACCCAAGCCCACATCAGCCAGCATTTCTACTGGCCGCACCTCCACAGGAATGTAGTAAGGTTTTGCAGAACCTGCCAGGTTGTGGGAAAACATCAATCTGCATAAGAACTGCATCAATGATTCCCATGCCAGATTTTGGGGAACCATTCAGAAAGGTGTTAGTGAACTGTGTGGGGCCCCTGCCCAAAACTAAAAGGGGCTACCAGTATATCTTTACCATCATGGATGTGGCTACCCGTTTCCCAGAGGCTGTTAACTTGAGAACCATATCTGCCAAAATAATGGTGAGGGAATTGATCCAATCCTTTACCAGGTATGGTCTGCCCATTGAGATTCAGTCGGATCAGAGCTCAAATTTCATGTCCAAAATATTCCAGGAAGTCATGGATAACCTGGGCATGACCCAGCTGAAGTCTTTAGTCTATCACCTGCATTCATATGGGGCACTAGAACGGTACCACCATCAATGATCAGGGCATAGTGCCACGAGTGTGCCAATGACTGGGATAAAGGACTAGGTTTTGTTCTGTTCGCAACCAGAGACTCACCCAATGAGTCCGTTGGTTTTACTCCATTTGAATTAGTTTACGGGCACCAAGTGTGAGGACCTCCAAAATTAATCAAGGAGAGGCTTTTAGAATAGGAAGAGAAAGTGTCCTAGACTACGTAACAGTGTTCTGGGAGTGACTCATGGAGCCTGTGATGTGGCCTGAGAACACTTGAAAATCTCCCAGACAGCTCTGAAAAAATAGGCAAACATGCCAGGACCCGAACCTTTCAGCCAGGAGTCTATGTGTTAGTGGTCCTACCTATATATCAGGTAAACCCTTAAAAGCCCGGTTCAGTGGTCCATACAGAGTAGCAAAAAGCTCGGGGAAGTAAACTATCAAACTGAGACCCCAAATTGGGGGATAAAGCAAAGACCGTGTCATAGCAACGTGATAAAGCAATATCACAGCTGAGAAGGGGACAAGTAGGTAACGGTCTGTCCCATTGCCACCTACCTAGAGGGTGAGGGTAGCAGTGTGGAGGGAAACGTGGGTGAGGCCCACATTGAACCCCCTGCTACCTGGCTAACCAACACAGATATACAAGTGAACTTAGGCTCCTCATTCACCCACCTAAGTGCTAAACAGCGAGCACACTTGACGAGGGTGCTCACTGCATTTAAAGGCTTATCCAGAGACAAGTCAGGCTGCACCACACTAGCTCTACATGATGTCGATATGGGAGAAGCCCCTCCCATAAGACAACACCCCTAGTGTCTAGGCCCAGAAAAACTGGCTCAGGTTCGGGAGGAAATTAACTGCATGCCGGAGCACCAACTAATAGAGCCTAACAACAATAGCTGGAGCTCCCCAATTGTGTGCTCATGCCCAAGCCAGACAGCTCTGCAAGATTCCGCATTGACTACCGAAAGGTTAATGCAGTGACCAGAACCAACTCCTACCTGATACCCCAGCTGGAAGATTGCATGGATAGGGTAAGTAAAGCAGCTTATATTACAAAGATAGATTTACTCAAGGGATACTGGCAGGTTCCCTTGACCGCCTGTGTGAAGGAAATCTCCATTGATGTAAGTCCAAATGGGTTACACCAGTGTCAAGTCATGCCACTTGGACTCCAAAATGCCGCAGCCATCTTTCAAAGGCTGATGAACCAGGTAGTGGCGGGCTGATCCAATTGTGTAATGTGCATATATGGCTTCCTAGTGTACAGTGACACCTGGGAAATTCATTTAGAGCAACTGGAAGCCCTCTTCCAGAAAGTACAGTCAGCTGACCTAGCGGTCAATCTTGCAGCGCAAGTTCGCTCAGGCTCAAGTGATCTATCTAGGATACGAAGTGGGTCAAGAACAAGTTCTGCCCAGGGCTACAAAGGTACAAACAGTAGCACAGTTCCCCATTCCCACAATGAAGCAGAAAATCATGAGGCTCTTGTGTATGTGTGGGTTTTCCCGTGAGTTCCTCTCAAATTTCAGCACAGCCGTGGCCCTGCTAACAGACCTGCTACAGAAAAAAGCAAAGTTAGTATGGACTGAGAAATGCCAGACAGCTTTCAAAAGACTGAAAGCCATTTTAACTGGCAAGCCTGGGCTTGCAGCTCTGAACTTTAATCAAGAATTTAATGTAGGCATTGATGCAAGTGACATCAGGGTAGGGGCTGACCTCATCCAGGAAGATGAATCAGGGATAGAGAACCAATCGAGTGTTTCTCCAAAAAACTAAATCAGTATCAAAAATGGTATTCCACAGTAAAGAAGGAAACCCTTGGTTTATCACTGGCTCTCAAATACTTTGAGATATATGTCTGAAATGGATAGAGAGAGATCAGAGTCTATACTGATCACATCCTGTTAACATTTGTGGAAAAGTTTGAGACACATAATGCCAGGTTATTCCATTTGTTTCTCCTACTGTACCACCTAAAAATCATTCACATTTCTGGGAGATCAAATGTGATTGCAGATGCCCTGGGAGTGACTCAGGATACATCAGTCATGAGAACTCCCAGGATACCTGGCACAAATGTGCATGATGTGTTTCTGATGGTTACACATCAGTTGAACATTCAGGAAGTGGAACCCTTTCCTCTTCATGACAATCAGGGGTTGTTGCCATGGAGTTCTCAAAGTCACATGTGTGCAATCGATTGCCCCCTGTACTCTAGGGAATCCTGAGATAGCTGCCAAACGCAAGAAATCTAGCAGCCTGGCTAGCTTCAAGTGTGAACTTCACATAATGATGAGCCTTACTGTAGAGGGCATCTGTCACCTCCTTGATACAATTATGTGTTGAAGGTTGTGTCATGTCGCATAGGTCCCCTGTGGATCCCTGGCACTATCCGTGGGCGAAACTATTGAGTGTAGCGGTGACCTTCAGAGACACTGACAGGGGATGTCCTCACAGACCATGGAGCATTAAATACTCCCGCAGAATGTGACAGATATGATCCACCACATCTCTTGACAAGTCCAGACGTGTATAGTATTGTCTATCGCTCATCTCCAGATAGGAAAGTCGTCTTTGGCAGATAATTTGGTTGTGTGAGTTGCCTCCATAGGATGGCTTAACCTGCTCATCCTCTGGGTGTTGCTGGAGCTCCCCTGGACCATGGGTCTCAGGCCAGACCTCCTCTCAAGGCTGGTCTAGGTGGTGCCAGGCCTTTCTCCCCCTACTCAATCAGATCACTACAATCAAGAAGACAGCATTGAGCGCAGACTCTATCATTCAATTCTCGTTCCTCCAGGAACTGATAGATGTGAGATCAATGAACGCTGAGTAAGTATAGTACACCCCCCACTCGCTAACAGAAAGTCAATGCCATGCCCAAATAGCTTTTTGCTTATACAACCTTGCAGCTGAGGAGCACACTCATGTAGGTGACCACGATGCTAAACCTAATACATGACATCTCAATCTTACAAAAGTTAGGAGAGTTTTGAACACATTCATGAAATATGCTACCTTACCAAAGATACCCCTGCAAGATCTGATCTTGCATACTGATCAAGCTCAACTTGCACTTCAGCAATGACTGGATGCCCTTTAGCCGATGATCAATGCCAATCGGGGAAAGTACATTAGAGGCTTCTATTTTGATCTGGCAGATATGCAATAGCTGTGCTTCCTTTACGGTCGCCTGTGTTTTTCATTCTCACAAACCTCTCTGTTAAAGCTCAAATGGAGCAACTGTATTGTGAAGTCAATACTCCTGCAGTATCTGACAATGAACCATCTAATATCTTACAATTTCCTACTCTAGTACTGTCTCTCCCAATATTATTTGCACCTTGGTATCTCTCTCTAGTACTACCTCCTGTTCCCACACCTCTACCAAGTTTGTTTAAACTTTACCCAATAGCACAATCAAGGGGGGGAGGGATGTAAAAATGGTACAATATCAAACCTAAATGCAACCATACTCATTGATAAAGTACTATTGTATTATTAGGTTTATTAGCAAAATCAGAGTAAAAGGAGCAGTATTAGCATAGAGAAAAAATTGGCTAAGGGATAGAAAACAGAGTTGAAGTTAAAGGCCATTTCTCAGTACTAGGACTGCGATTGTTCTTGATACACATTGGCCAGGATTTTACATTACAGAAGGTAAAATGATCCGTGATGACATCAGGTGTGCGTCCAGACGTCACCACGCACGGTCACGATATTTCGCTAGGCGGGCATGCGATGACCCGCCATTAATTAAAGGGCCAGTTAAGGCCCTTGATGCACCAATTGTCTATGATTTTGTGCAGCCTGTGTGATTTTCAGGGCGTTGCACAGGCGCAACTGGCAGGCGGGTAGGCCACGTTTTCAAAAACCTCATCCACGGGCGGGATAAGAGGGGTGATTGGGGTCGCTAATGCGAGTTATTTGTACTTTAGCTTATAAGTTGCTGCTGCTTGCTTGTGTGAACAGGACAACTTCATTTCACTTCAGAGCTGCTTTGACAGAAATAACAAGTTTCAGTTCAGGACTCCAGATGAGTCATAACACTTGGGGCCTTCCAGGTGTCAGACAACCTTCCCTTACCCTGGGAATGTAGATTGTGGTCTCTGCTGGAAGCACCTCCTCTGAGGAGCAAGGGGGGGGCCAGAAGGGGGAAGAGGTCAGGTGTCCCTTTTCAGCCTCTAGGGGGGGTGATCTGTGGGAGGACAGACGCTGGCACAAGGGGCGCAGGGCCAAGAGGAAGTGCAAGACTGAAGTGGCAGCAAAAGACGCCACTATCCTGCTGCCAGAGCTTACAGGTGGTGATGCAGCTACCTCAACATGTCTGATGTGCAATGCCGAAGGAGGCTCCGCCCCACAAGGGAGACCAGGAATTCCATTTGTCAGATGATCAGCCCTGAGATCAGCTCTGACTGTGTGAGTGGACACCCCATGCCAGTGGCGCTGAAGGTCACAATGGCCCTTAACCTCTATGCCTCTGGTTCTTTCCAGGGGTCGGTGAGTGATCTTTGTGGAGTGGCCCAATCAGCTGTGCACACTTGTGTCCAGCCGGTGACAGATGCTCTGTTCAACTGTGTATTAACTTTCATTCACTACCACATGGACAAGCCAGGCAGAGCAAGCCAGAGGCTTCACAGCGATTGCTGTGTTCCCCCATATCCAGGGTGCAATCTCCAGCACACATGTGGCCATCAAGGTGCCAGAGGGTGAGCTCAGTGCCTTCGTTAATAGGAAGGGCTTCCACTCCATGAACGTGCAGATAGAGTATGATCACAGGATGCTGAATCTACAAATCTGTGCAAGGTACCCTGTCAGCTCCCACGATGCCTACATCCTGAGACACTCCCAGGTACTGAGGCTTTTCAGTGCTCCAGTCTGGCTGGATGGATGGCTGCTGGGTGACAAGGGCTATCCCCTCAAAAGGTGGCTCATGACATCTCTGTGCCATCCAAGAACAGAGCCAAGCAGCAGTACAATAGGAGCCTCCCGTCCACAAGGGCTGTGGTAGAGAGAACGATCGGCCTTCTCAAAATGTGCTTTCGATGCCTGAGCAAACCAGGGGGTGCACTCCAATATCCCCCAGATCGTGTGTCACTGATAGTGGTTGCATGCTGCGCTCTCCACAATCTGGCGCTAAAAAGGGGGGATGCAGTGGAGGAAGAAGATGTTGATGCAGCTGCTCTGGCTGCAGACGATGAGTCCAGTAATGAGTCCGAAGACGAGCACGCTCAGGAGAATGCTGAGGGGATAGAAGCTGACCTGGGCAACCTCCAGGGAGGCGGTGACACCCGGGAGGTTTTGATCCAACTCTCCTTCAGCTAGACTACCAAATAAGAGCCGCCACCACATGCCAGGGCTGCAGGCTCCATACTCGATGTCTGACAGGAACATTTGCTTGGTGAACAACATGCACTATGTGCCATTTCAATAAAGCTCAATGACAAACAGGGCACTCATAACATCATGGGTTCCCTGCACCTGCAGAACTAATGAAGCACCCAGAGGCTTGTTGAACACAAACACATTTAATGCTGTGGTGCCTGGCATATATAATACAAATTAAGTTGAAAGTTGTTATCCATTACACCTAATAATAATTAACGTAAAAGTGGGGGACAAAAATATCACCAGTGATAAGCCAGTGTTGTGCATAAGATGATTTAAGATTTTGCTTGAGGGTGTTATGTCTAGGTGCTCCCGTCTCGCTGTTACTGGCATTGGAGACAGCCTGCTGACTCTGCTGTCCTGTTGGTCTTGATGACCTTGGCAAGCGTCGTCTGGCCCATGTAACGTGTGCTGGCCATGCCTGGGAGAGCACAGCCAGTGCCACGGCTGGCATCTCCCCAGTCACCACAGCCTCATAAGATGCCATGGTCACTGGCAGAGGGGCGGAGGAGCTGTCACTTGGAGCACCCTGAGAGGAGCCCGCAGAGGCAACAGGCAGTCCGTGCGCCAATGTCAGGTTGCTTTAGACCACCCTGCTCACTATTGATGGATGGGCACCTAGCAGGGATACTGGTTGCCCAATCCATCTCCCATACTAACAGTGACTACCTGAGGTCATTGCTGGTGTGAGGGCTTGCAGGTCCGAACTCATCCCCAGGAGCCCCTGATTCAGCTTCTGGAGGAGCTTCTCCATGAGAGTCGCCATTTTCTTCATGGAGGAGGCTTGCACTCGGCCATGAGGGTCGCTGCATTGCTTATGCTCCGCAAGGGCTCCTCCACAATGGAAACCATGGCAGCATTCCCTCAAGTATCTCCGCCAGATCCTCCCGCACACCCGGCTGGACCTCCAGCATCTGCTGCCTCAGGGACGATTTCAGGGGTACATCATCAGCCACAGATTGAACATGTACTTGGACCCCAGCAGTCCTCTGATTGCTGGCACCCTGGGCACCCTCTGCCTCCGCCTGCACCTCAAGTGAGTGTGAAGTGCCCTCACCGCTCTGCACCAAGATACTATCTGCCAATGTAATGCCCATAAAGTACTGGTATCTGCATGGCTGAGAGAATGTGACGCAGATGTGTTTCCGTGGTTGCTATCCCCTGTGGGAAGCGGTGGGCCTTCAGACGCCTCACCCCGATGGGCTTCTGGTGAGCCTGAAAGGAAGAACAAGGACATGTCATTAGTTGAAGTCATTACACTGTTACTGTGCATGCCTGGTGCTTGGATTAGGGTGCCCTCATCTTTCCATTATCAATGGGGATTCCATGTTCAAAGCTCACATCAATATAGAGACAACAATGGAATGGTTACTCCTACAGACATTCTGACCTAGTGCACTGTGCTCTTACCTCCGTTTGGCACCCCAACCTCACCGTGGCCGGTTGACCTAGGTGCGTGGCGCCTCTCCAGCTCCAGGGCTCCTGCTCATATCTACTTAGGATTAGAAGGTGGGGCAGTCCTCTGCCAGTCCACAACCTTTCTGCATTGTTATGGGATGTCTTCTCCTGAAAGGAGAGAGGAGCATTGAATAGTCCACCCTGTACCTGCATTGCTATTGCAGCCTGGCCAACCCCACTTGAGGAAAACCTCGCAGGGCTCAGCCGATTCTTGACCCTGGAGCCGCAAAACACTCATCCTAAACAGCCAGGGCTCACCCCCTTGCCCAGCTGCTGCCTCCATGACATTTTCTAATCACACTCTAAGAGCTCTGAGGTCCGGGGTTGTGGGGGTTGGGGGGGAGGGGGAGTAGTGGGCGGCAGTGGGGGGGCTCCAAGTGGTTGTGCTAAGTGACCCATGCCAACACATGCTACACACCCTCCCCAATCACAGGAGATCATTGAACCGCTTACGGCACTGCACCCATGTGCACTTCACACATCATGGGAGCTCATCCTGGATGCCGCCTCCTCCCAGGCATTTTTAGTGAGGTAGGGGTGCCTCCTCCTCCCGTCCCTGGGGACATGGGTATCTCTGCATGCTGCCACCCCTTCAAGGAGGGCAGCTAGACACTCATTGGAAAAATGTGGGGCCGACTGGGGTGAGATGTGACTGCTTCACTGGCAGCCTTTACATGGCTGCCATGGTCACTTTTAAATCGGCCGCCGGGTCGCCACTGGACCCAGCAGACATTGAGCTCCCGTCACCACCCACCCCTTCTTCCTGTTGCCGCTGTCATGTCTTATGCTGGGCAGGCCTTAATTGGCCCACCCGCGTAAAATGGCAGTGCAGAGCCGATCGCAGGTGGCAGTCGGCTTCCCAACCGCTCTCACAGAACCTGTACAGAATGTAAAAGTCTTGCCATTAGTGCCTTAGACTTAGAAGTACACAGCATAGTATTGAAATGTGCAGATGATAGGGAACTTGGAAATGCACCAAACAGTGAGGAAGGTTGTAATAGACTTCATGAGGGATAGACAGGCTGGGAGAAAGGACAGATCCATGGCAGATAAAATTCAATGCACAGAAGTATGAAATGGCACAATTAGGCAGGAAGAACAAGAATAGACAATACACCCTAAACACCCTGAAGAAGAGTCGTGCAGACTCGAAACATTAACTCTGTTTCCCTCTCCACAGGTACTGTCAGGCCTGCTGAGTTTTCCGGCATTTTCTGCTTATATTTTATATTTACAGTCTAAACAGTACAATTTTAAAAGGCGCGAAAGCACACAAATCATTGAAGGTCAACAAAGCAGTGAATAAATCTTCTGGGTCCCTTGGCTTTATAAACAGGGGCAGAGAGTATAAAAGGCAGGACATTATGCTCAGCTTATATAAAACAAGTCTGGCCCCAGCTGGAGTATTATGATCGATTTTGGACACTATGCTTTAGGAAGGGCATGAAGGCTTTGGGGAGAGTACAGCAGAGGTTTACTAGAATGGCTCCAGAGATGAAGAATTATGTGGATAGACTGGAGGAGCTGGCGCCATTCTACGTAGAGCAGAAAAGGCTAGGGACAGATTTGATGTAATTAAAATCATGAAGGGTTTAGACAGAGTAAATAAAGAGCAACTGTTTGCAATGGATGAATGGTCAATAACCAGAAGACACAGATTTAAGGATGATCCTGATAGATGAGAGCAGTGCACTGTACAATAATGCAGAGACTACCACAGAATAATGATAGAGAGCGGGGCAGTGAACAATAATACAGCACAGGACAGTGAACAATAACAGTTCAATAACAACAACATGGCCTCAGCTATTTACAATCTATGTTTATGACTTGGATGAAGGGAGAAAGTGTATTTTAGCCAAATTTGCTGATGGTACAAAAATAAAAGGGAAAACAAATTACGAAGAGGACACAAGGGCTGCATATTTTCTGAGGCAGCGGGAGTCCGCAGATGGAGCCAAAAGTGGGAGGCCACCTCACATCAGTGGGACACAGTACCACATTTTGCCAGAGGCAGCCAATGAATTTGTTGCCAATGGGGCTGCTCTCCTATAAGGACAGCGGCCCTACCTAAGAAGTGTCAGCCCAATCAGAGGCTCAGTAGCTCAGCAATCTTAGCAGCGTGGTGGCCATTGCTGCGGCTGCAGCTGCACCTGGAGTTTACAAGCATATCGATGGCTGTGCACCATCGAAGACAGGTAAATATGATTTGGGGATGCCAATGTCAGGCAGGCAGGCCCCAGCAGAGGAGGTTAGATGCTGTGCCTTTGCCACAAGGGCAGACTTTGCCACTGGGGGGCTCATCCATGAGCCAAAGAAGGAAGGCACCAGGGTTTACCTCATGGATTCCCCAAATTGAGGCAGCCATTCCTGATACTGGCAAAATGATTGGAGAGGCAGGAAGTGGCCAAAGAAGGAGACCACCAGTGTTTACCTGGTGGATTCCACAATATTATCACAATAAAATGGATGAATTAACCACGCAAATAGATGGAAACAGGCATGATATAGTTGGGATTACGGAGACATGGCTGCAGAGTGACCAGGGATGGGAAATGAACATCCAGGGGTATTCAGTATTTAGGAAAGACAGACAAAAAGGAAAAGGCAGTGGAGCTGTGTTGCTGGTTAAAGAGGCAATTAACGCAATAGTGAGGCAAGATATTAGCTCCGATGATGTGGAATCTGTATGGGTAGAGCTGAGAAGCACTAAGGGGCAAAAAACATAAGTGGAGGTTGTATATGGACCCACAAACTGTAGTGGTGATATTGGGAATGGCATTAAACAGAAAATTAGAGACGCATGTAATAAAGGGACATCTGTAATTATGGATGACTTTAATCTGCATGTCAATTCGGCAAATCAAGTTAGTAACAATACCATAGAGGAGGAGTTTCTGGAGTGTACATGAGATGTATTTCTGGACCAATACATTGAGGAACCAACGAGGGAACAGGCCATCCTTGACTGGACATTGTGTAATGAGAAAGGAATAATTGGCAATCTAGTTGTGCGAGGCCCCTTGGGGATGAGCGATCATAATATGATAGAATTCTTCAACAAGATGGAGAGTGACCTAATTGATTCTGAGACTTGGGTCCTGAATCTTAATAAAGAAAACTACGATGGTATGAGGTGCGAGTTAGCTATGATGGATGGGGAAATTTTATTTAAAGGGATGATGGTGGATAGGCAATGGCAAACCTTCAAAGAGCGCATTGGTGAACTGCAACAATTGTTTATTCCTGTCTGGCACAAAATTAAATAGGAAAGGTGGCCAAACCATGGCTTTCAAGAGAAATTAGAGGTAGTATTAGATCCAAGGAAGAGGAATACAAATTGGCCAGAAAAAACAACAGACCTGAGGATTGGAAGCAGTTTAGAATTCAGCAAAGGAGGACCAAGGGATTGATTAAGAAGGGGAAAATAGAGTACGAGAGTAAGCTTGCAGGGAACATAAAAACTGACTGTAAAAGCTTCTATAGGTATGTGAAGAGAAAAAGATTGGTGAAGACAAATGTAGGTCCCTTACAGTCAGAAACAGAGGAATTTATAATGGGGAATAAGGAAACGGCTGACCAACCAAATACATACTTTGGTTCTGTCTTCACAAAGGAGGACACTAATAAAATACCATAAATGCTGGGGAATGCAGGGTTTAGTGAGAGGGAGGAACTGAAAGAAATCAGTTTTAGTAGGGAAATGGTGTTGGGGAAATTGATGGGATTGAAGGCCGATAAATCCCCAGGGCCTGATAGTCTACATCCCAAAGTACTTAAGGAAGTGGCTGTAGAAATAGTGGATGCATTGGTGGTCATCTTCCAAGATCCTACAGACTCTGGAACAGTTCCTACAGATTGGAGGGTAGCTAATGTAACCCCACTATTTAAAAAGGGAAGCAGAGAGAAAACAGGGAATTATAGACCAGTCAGCCTGACGTCGGTACTGAGGAAAATTCTAGAGTCCATTATAAAAGATTTAATAGCTGAGCACTTGGAAAACAGTGGCAGAATCAGACAGAGTCAGCATGGATTTATGAAAGGGAAATCATGCTTGACAAATCTACTGGTATTTTTTGAGGATGTAACCAGTAGAATTGATGAAGGTGAGCCAGTGGATGTGGTTTATTAGGACTTTCAGAAGTCTTCCCACATAAGAGATTGGCATGGGATTGGGGGTAGTGTATTGAGATCGATAGTAAACTGGTTGGCAGACAAGAAACAAAGAATAGGAAAAAAGGGTCTTTTTCCGAATGGCAGGCAGTGACTAGTGGGGTACCGCAGGGATCGGTGCTGGGACCCCAGTTATTCACAATACATATTAATGATTTAGATCAGGGAATTAAATGTAATATTTCCAAATTTGCAGATGACACAAAGCTGGGTGGGAGGATGAGCTGTGAGGAGGATGCAGAGATGCTTCAGTGTGATTTGGACAAGCTGAGCGAGTGGGCAAATGCATGGCAGATGCAGTATAATGTGGATAAATGTGAGGTTATCCATTTTGGTAGCAAAAACAGAAAGGCAGATTATTATCTGAATGGCTATAAATTGAGAGAGGGGAATGTGCAACGAGACCTGGGTGTCTTCGTACACCAGTTGCAGCAGACGGTAAAGAAGGCAAATAGTATTTGGCCTTCATAGCGAGAGGATTCGAGTACAGGAACAGGGATGACTTGTTGCAATTGTACAGGGCCTTGGTGAGACCACACCTGGATATTGTGTGCAGTTTTGGTCTCCTTATCCGAGGAAGGATGTACTTGCTATAGAGGGAGTGCAGCAAAGGTTTACCAGACTGATTCCTGGGATGGCGGGACTGACATATGAGGTGGGATTGAATTGATTAGGATTATATTCGCTGGAGTTCAGAAGAATGAGGGGAGATCTCATAGAAACCTATAAAATTCTAACAGGTCTAGACAGGGTATATGCAGGAAGGGTGTTCTCGATGGTGGGGGAGTCCAGAACCAGGGGTCACGGTCTGAGGATATGGTGTAGACCATTTAGGACTGAGATGAGGGGTAATTACTTCACCCAGAGAGTGGTGAGCGTGTGGAATTCGTTACCACAGAGAGTCGTTGAGACCAAAACATTGTATGTTTTCAAGAAGGAGTTAGATATAGTTCTTGGGGCGAAAAGGATCAACGGGTATGGGGGAGAAAGCGGGAGCAGGCTATTGAGTTGGATGATCAGCCATGATCATAATGAATGGCAGAGCAGGCTCAAAGGGCCGAATGGCCTATTCCTGCTCCTAGTTTCGATGTTTCTTTGTTTCTAAATGAAGGCAGGCACTCCTGATACTAGCAAAATGCTTGCAGAGACTGGAAGTGGCTCTTCGTTAGCCAATTGAGTGACTCAATTCAGCTCCAGATGGATGGCTCATCTACTAAATTTCCCCATATTGGAAAAATAGCATGTAGGCAGGAAGGTGTTGAGCATGCTTCCCAATGTTTTCCCACACTATTTTGCCAACTTTCCCTCCTCCCAGCCCAATGCATAGGGCTGGTGAAAAGCTGCCTACGGAGTCTGCAGAAGGATGTAGATAGGTTAAGTGAGGGGGCAAACATTTGGCAGATGACAGATGGAATATAATGTGGGCAAATGTGCAGTTACCCATTTTTATATGAAGAATAGGAAAGGAGAATATTCTTTGAATAGAAAGAGACTGCAGAATGCTGTGGCACAGAGGGATCAAGGAGTCTTCATTCATGAATCACAAAAAGTTAGCATGCAGGAGCAGCAAGTTATTAGGGCAGCAAATGGTATAAAAGCATTTTTTGTAAGCAGGATGGAGTATGAAAGTTGGGAAGTCTTGCTACAAGTGTACAGGGTGCTGGTGCTGGTCTGCACAGCAGTGCTGCTTTGGGCTGCAGTAGAGTGCTTAAGTTGGAGTTTGGTGACTGAGGGAATTTAAGGGTTAATTTCTATTTAAAGTCTAGTCTTTCTTTAATTTAGTCATTAACTAAAAGTTGTTGCTTGGGTTGGAAGAAGGCGAGTTTTAGGCAAACTTTAAAACAGGGTTTATACAAGCTATGCTTAAGTTAATTAGATAACTGGCTTAAACAGGTTTTCAGGGGCTAGATTCAGAGAGTATAAAAACAGACCATCTTACAGTGCTGGCTTTGTCTGCACTGGAGTGCTGCTTTGGGCTGCAGTAGAGTGCTTAAGTTGGAGTTTGGACTGAGGGAGTTCAGTGAGGAGGGAACGAGGTGATCATTTGAGTACTGTGAGTACGGTTGGGTAAGTATTTACTAATTTTATCGCTTATAGTTTTTAAGGTCTTATTTTGTGGTTCATCATTTGTAAGGGCTATATTCTGTAACAATGAGGAGCAGAGAAGAAGAGCCCTGGGGTAATTGATGTTATTTTACATTAAGTATCTTCTAAAAGGTTTAATTTAATTTAAAGGGATAAGTCATGGCAGGAGAGCTCAAAGCTCTTGTGGGAAGCCAGGAACATTTCCAGTGCCTGGGGCCATGCTGTGGGCAGGAAGTGTCTACAGCTGCAGTTCCTGAAAGCTCGGGTTTTGGAGCTGGAGCGGCGGCTGGGGACACTGTGGAGCATCCACGAGGTGGAGAGTATCGTGGATAGCATGTATAGAGAGGAGGTCACACTGCAGGCTAAGAGTCCACAGGCAAGAAGGGAATGGGTGACCACCAGGCAGAGCAATAGGACTAGGCAGGAATCTCCTGTTTCATATTTCAACTCTTTCTTGGACTCGAACGCAAGTTCTGTCCAAGGTCATGAGGACTCGAAACGTCAACTCTTTTCTTCTCCGCCGATGCTGCCAGACCTGCTGAGTTTTTCCAGGTAATTCTGTTTTTGTTTTGGATTTCCAGCATCCGCAGTTTTTTTGTTTTTATCTCCTGTGACCATTCCCCTGCAAAACAGATATACCGCTTTGGATACTGTTGAGGGGAATGGCCTCTCAGGGGAAAGCAGCAACAGCCAAATTCATTGCACCACAGTTGGCTCTGCTGCACAGGGGAGGAGTAAAAAGTGTGGGAATGCAGTAGTTATAGGGGATTCAATTGTAAGAGGAATAGATAGGAGTTTCTGTGGCCACAAACGACACTCCAGGATGATATGTTGAATCCCTGGTGCTAGGGTCAAGGATGTCTCAGAGTGGCTACAAGACATTCTGAAGGGAGACGGTGAACAGCCTGTGGTCGTGGTACACATTAGTACAAACAACATAGGTAAAAAAAAGGGATGAGGTCCTAAAAGCAGAATATAGGGAGTTAGGAAGTAAGTTGAAAAGGAGGACCTGAAAGGTAGTGATTTCAGGATTACTACCAGTGCCACTTGCTAGTCAGAGTAGAAATAGCAGGATATATTGGATGAATAGGTGGCTGAAGAGATAATGTGGTGGGATTTTGTCGAAAGCCTTCTCAAAGTCCAAATAAACCACATCCACTGGCTGCCCCTCATCAACTCTACTAGTTACATCCTCAAAAAATTCCAGCAGATTTGTCAAGCATGAATTCCCTTTTGTAAATCCATGCTGACTTTGTCCAATTCTGCCACTTTTTTCCAAGTGCTCAGCTATTAAATTTTTTATAATGGACCGTAGAATTTTCCCCACTATCGATGACAGGCTGACTGATCCATAATTCCCTGTTTTCTCTCTACCTCCCTTTTTAAATAGTGGGGTTACATTTGCTACCCTTCAATCTGTAGGAACTGTACCAGAGTCTATAGACCCTCGGAAGATGACTACCAATGCATCCATTATTTCTAGGGCCACTTCTTTAAGTGCCCTGGGATGTAGATTATCAGGCCCCGGGGATTTATTGGCCTTTAATCCCATCAATTTCCCCAACACCATTTCCGTACTAAAACTGATTTCTTTCAGTTCCTCCCTCTCACTAAACCCTCTGTTCCCCAATATTTCTGGTATGTTAGTTGTGTCCCCCTTTGTGAAGACAGAACCAAAGTATGTATTTAGTTGGTCAGCCATTTCCTTATTCCCCATTTTAAATTCCCCTGTTTCTGACTGTAAGGGACCTACATTTGTCTTCACCAGTCTTTTTCTCTTCACATACTTATAAAGAATTTTGCAGTCAGTTTTTATGTTCTTGCAAGCTTACTCTTGTACTCTATCTTCCACTTCTTAATCAATCCCTTGGTCCTCCTTTGCTGAATTCTAAACTGCTCCCAATCCTCAGGTCTGTTGTTTTTTCTGGCCAATTTGTATGCCTCTTCCTTGCATCTAATACTATCTCTAATTTCCCTTATAAGCCATGGTTTGGCCACCTTTCCTATTTTACTTTTGTGCCAGACAGGAATAAACAATTGTTGCAGTTCACCCATGCGCTCTGTGCCCCAATCCGTCATAGCCAACTTGTGCCTCATACCACCGTATTTTCCTTTATTAAGGTTCAGGACCCTACTCTCAGAATCAACTATGTCACTCTCCATCTTGATGAAGAATTCTATCATATTATAGTTGCTCATCCCCAAGGGGCCTCACACAACTAAATTGCCAATTATTCCTTTCTCATTACATAATACCCTGTTCTGTAGTTGGTTCTTCAACATATGAAACCATCCCGTATACAGTCCAGGAATTCCTCCTCTGTGGTATTGTTACTAATTTGATTTGCCCAATCGATATGCAGATTAAAGTCAGCCATATTTACAGATGCTCCTTTATTACATGCATCTCTAATTTCCTGTTTAATGCCATTCCCAACATTACCACTACAGTTGGGAGTCTATATACAACCCCCACTAACGTTTTTTGCCCCTTAGTGTCTCCCAGCTCCACAGATTCCCTCATTATTGCATTCATTTCTTCTTTAATCAGCAATGCAACTCCTGCCTTTTCCTTTTTGTCTGTCTTTTCTAAATACTGAATACCCCTGGATGTTCAGTTTCCATCCCAGGTCACCCTGCAGCCATGTCTCCATAATCCCAACTATATCATACCTGTTTCCATCTATTTGCGTGGTTAATTCATCCACTTAATTGCGAATGCCCCTTCTGTTAAGGCACAAAGCCTTAAGGCTAGTCTTATTAACATCACTTGTCCCTTTCCTACTATTTTTCACTGAGTCCCTGTTTGATTCTTGCCCTTGATTTCTCTGCCTATCACTTTTATTATTCCCCTTTTTGCCTTTTGTTCTGGTCCTTGATTCCCCGTCCTTTGACTTCTTGCATAGGTTCCCATCCCCCTGCCATTTTAATTTAAACCCTCCCCAACCACTCCAGCAAATATACCCCCTAGGACATCAGTCCTGGTCCTGCCCAGGTGTAACCTGTCCAGTTTGTATTGGTCCCACCTCCCCCAGAACCGGTCCCAATGTCCCAGGATCACACTGTCTAATCCACAGCAGGCGGCGGCAGGGACTTGCCAGATGTCTGGCGCTCAGAGAACTGCTGGAGGTCAGAATGTTGCTGAATCTGAGTCAGACGATGAACCTTTGGACTCGGCCATGTCACAGTTGCTGGAACTGCAAAGGCAAACGCAGGAACATCAGGAAAGGACGTCCGATGCATTCCTCAGATTCCAAGGCATGATGGAGGAGTTCTTTAGGTTGAGGTGGTAGCGCCGGCATACCAATGCACCGAGGTCAACACTGGTAGGATAGCAGCCACCTTGGAGACCTTGGTCCAGGATGTCACTCCTGCACTGCTGCACGAGTTGAACTTCAGCGCCAACGCCAGAGTTGGCCTCCAACAGGGTGTACGCGAGAGGTGTGCGGGGCAGCCCAATCTCACTCCAGCTACCCCTTCTCCTCAAGGAGTCAGCCAGGGGACCTCAGGCACCTATAGGGAAGAAGATCTACAGGTGTACACCTGGGGCCATCCATCCAGGTGACTCCAGGAGTGTCTGGCCCAACCAAATTCCCTCTTCCTGTGAGCTCAGCAGCTCCAGCTCCACAGGCCAAGGAGGTTGGCACTGCCATACAGGCAGGACCCCAAAATCAGGCTGGGCCCTCCAGGTTTTGGCCCTCCAGGGGATGCCTGCCAAGGTCATCACAGACAACAGGGTGTAACAGTCAGCAGGCTGCCTCCACCTCTGCTGTGGATGTCTGGGGAGTACCAAGGAAAGTTAAGAAGATGTAGTTGCACAGCCAGGGCATAGATGTTAATCACTTGTACATGCTGTTCACTATTGTAAATAAACTCCCAAGAATGTCTCCTTGCCTGTGGCTCCTTGTTCTGATGAGCAGTGTTCGTGCCACTCAGATGTGAAACTTTCTGCACAAGATAAAGTCAAGTGATTCACTCCAGGGCCTCTTCCCTGTGCTTTGTGCAGCCTTCAGACCAAAGTTATGGTCTGGGCTCTCGCTCCCTGGACATATTAGTAACGCCTGCACCTCGATGGTGCTTGTCATTGGTGCCAGAATGTCGTGGGCAGGTGTCACAGAGTTCCGTCATTCTCTCTGTATGCCTTTAAAGTGGGGCTGGCTCCCATATGCTCAGCATCTATGACCAGTGACACTGTGCTCCTGAAAGGGTCATGTGCTGAGGTGGATAAAGGATCAGGTGCTTTTAAAGATCCATGGCTGTGTTTCTATGAAATGAACCAGACCACAAAGCACAAGCGAGCTGCTCTCAGCCAGACAGGAGTCAGACATTCACAAAGGCTATGTGAAGATCTATGGAGCGTCCTCACTGCATGTCATCATCATCCTCCACAAATTTAGCAGTTATGAGGGCCTCCTGAGCGTGCCTGCCTCACCTGGCCAGTTTGAGAGCCTCATCGCCATTGATTTTGAGAATTTCTTCACTCTCATCACTGTCAACATCCTACTCATCAGAGGAGACTTCCAGCTCCTGCATCTCCTCCTCGGCCAGCTCTTCTCCCTGTTGAAGCACTAAGTTGTAAAGGGCACAGCAGGCGACGATGATGCATGACACCCTCTGTGGACTATATTATCGGGCTCCACCAGACTGGTCCAGGCACCATAACCTCATTTTCAACATCCCCATGGTATACTCCACCAAGTAGCATAAGCCTCACTGTACTTTCGCTCTGCTGCAGTCTGAGGCTGCCATGTCCTCTGTGGGTAGCCCTTGCCCACTAGGAGCCAAACCTGCAGCTTCTGTGGACCCTGGAAGGCTTCAGGTATCTGTGATCAACTGAGAATCGAGGGGCAGAATTTTACATTCTGCGGACGGGTGCGCACCTGACCTGAATGAGTGTAAAATTATGCGAGATGACTTTGGGCGAGCAATTGTTAGTGATTTTTTTCGTGGCCCATCCAACATTACAGTTCATGCATGGGCCAATTGGCCAGGTGGCCTTTATATTTTTGATGAAACCTCATCCAAGGACAGGATGAAGTCTCCATTAGGAAATAAAATAAAAAGAAATATCTGGGGACAGCATTTGTATAAGGTATGCTTTCAGGTGCTTGATTGTACTGCATGACATTTTTTCCAGCCCTTGTGGTTGACATAGTTGACCACTTACTGTGATGGAGATCTGAATGCCACATGAGTCAAGTCAATCACGCCCTGCACACCCAAGATCTGGACAAATCCAATCAGTCTTGCATCCTGGCTCTCTTGGAATGCACAGCGTGGTGTGCACTCGCAAAGATGCCTTCTATGACCTCATGGATGCCTTTGCAATTGGAGGCTTGTGACATCCCACAGAGGTCACCTGAGGAGCCCTGAAAGGAGCCACTGGTGTAAAAATTGAGCACCACAGTCACTTTCACAGCCACTGGCAGTGGATGCCCTCCATGTCCCTGTGGCGTCAAATCCTGCAGTAGCTGGCAGGTGTGACAAACCAGTTCCCTAGACAGGCGCAGTCTTCATCAACACCGGTTGTCAGTCATCTGCAGGAATGGAAGGCAGCATCTACAGACCCTGGGTCCAGCTAGGCACTGACTAGCAACAGCTCGTTGGGGCTCTTCAACAGCATGTGCAGGATTCCCAGCCTTCCCTTCTTCCAGAGCTTGCTACTCCTCCCTCTGCACAGCCAGATGCCTCCATTATTCTCTTCTCCATCAACCTTGCTCTCTGTATGCCACAAGACAGACAACTAGTTCACCAGGCTCCATGCTCCTGATGTACTCCTCCTGCTGGAAGAAAGAGAAAGACTTGTACGTTAGCTTGGATGTACTAAGAACCTCTCTTGGTTAAGTCTGAAGGCCCCTTAATGTATCGCAGAGAGTGCTGCCACCAGTTGGATGGCCAGAGATTAATACGCTGCATGGCTGCCTGAAACCCCACCTGACCGATTGGAGGCAGCTTTGCCCATTGGATTGCATGCTGTGCTCTCAGCTCAGGCACAGACATTTTCCTAACCCGCACTGCAAGGCTGCACTGTTAGCTTGAACCATGGGCGAAACTGGTCCAAACCAGGATGATGATATTGCAAGGGGCTGTGAGCGCCTCCAGCAGTGACATGGCTGGCTTTAAGAAGGAGATTGTATGATGTGCCCAGTCGTCTGACTGTTCTGCAGTCCACTAAAACGCTCATTAGTTTGCAGTCTGTGCCGGAGGGGTGAGAAGCTCGGGAGCACTTGGTGGAACTTTCATGCCTCCGTGTTGCTTGAATGGGCAGATAAGCTCGAGGCCCAAGTCCATACATGTCAATGTGGCTGTGCCTGCACTGTTTCAGTGGCAGAGAATTGGTTGCTTCATACAAGATTTCTCTGATGTGTGACCACTTTCCTCACCCCACCTCGCATGTGCTTTTGCACTACCTTCAACCACAGGGCAGTCCTTGCCTCCATCCCCAATTCACCTCAACCAAAGGGCAGCCCTTGCCCCAAACCCCCATCCTTAACGCGCCTCATCATTGAAGCCCAACAGGTGACCTGGGCAAGTGCTGTGCAAATGTTTCTGTGCACTCACCTCCAAGCTCCCCTCAAAGTGCAGCCTGCCAAGTGCACATGAAACACATCAGTGGGGATTCAGCGTGGGATTTTGGTGGATTTGCCCTATAACTATATGCAGATGTATTACAGTGAGGTTCCCAACGCCCGAAGGTGGGAAATGCAGCCCACCACTGAGGGGCTGAGAGGACGATTGCAAACTGGTTTCATGACGTCGTGAAACCGATTTCTGGCCTTCTTGCCATATTGCCCACTCACACCACCGAGCACGCCCAATGTCAGCGGGCATGGAAAACTCCCCCCTGGGGTCTTAAATCGGAAGAAGGAAAATTATGAAGGTATGAGGGGAAAATTGGCTATAGTGGGTTGGGAAAATACACTAAAAGATTTGATGGTAGGCAGGCAACGGCTAGTATTTAAAGAAATACTACACAGAATACAGCAGATAAACGTTCCTCTGAGGCACAAATACCCAAAGGGAAAGGTAAATAAACTGGTTAACGAAAGAAGTTAAATTTTGCATTAGATCAAAGGAAGTTGCTTATAAGGAGCCAGAAAAAGCGGCTGAGGATTGGCAGCAATTTAGAACCCAGCAAAGGAGGACCAATAAACTGATTAGGAAAGGGAAAAGAGAATATGATGCAAACTAACAAGGAACACAAAGACGGACTGTAAAAGCTTATTAGGTATGTGAAAAGGAAAAGATTAGCTCGGACAAATGTGGGTCCATTAGAGGTGGGAACAGGGGAATTTATAGTGGAGAACAGGGGAGTGGCGGAGAAACTAAACAGCAACTTTGCATCTGTCTTCACAGTAGAAGATACAGAAAATTTCCCAGAAATACTAGGCAACCAAGGGACTTGTGAAACAAAGGAACTAAAAGAAATTAGTATTAGTAAAGACATAGTACTTGAAAAATTAACTGGATTGAAGGTTGATAAATTCCCAGGACCAGATGAGCTTCATCCCAGTGTGTCGAAGAAGGTGGCTGGAGAGATAATGGAGATATTGATGATTAGCTTTCAAAATTCCATAGATTTTGGAAAGGTTCCTGCAGACTGAAAAGTAGCAAATGAATTTAAGAACAGAGGAAGAGGGAGAATGGGGAACTATAGACCTGTTAGTTTGACGTCAGTCGTAGGTAAAATATTAGAATTTATTATAAAGGTTATAATAACTGGACACTTAGAAAAGAATGGCAAAATTGGGCAGAGTCATCATAGATTTATGAAAGTGAAGTCAAGTTTGACTGGAGTCAAGGACTGGAAATCAGGCTTGCTGGAGTTTTTTGAGGATATTACTTGTAGCGTTGATAAAGGAGAACCAGTGGATGGGGTGTATTTGGATTTTGAGAAGGCTTTTGATGAAGTCCCACAGAGGTGGTTAGTAAAAAAATTAGAGTGCATGGGATTGGGGGAAATATACTAGTATGGATTGAGAATTGGTTAATAGATAGAAAGCAGGAAGTAGGGATAAACAGATCATTCTCAGGATGGCAGGATGTTACTACTGGCATGCTGCAAGGATCAATGCTAGGTCCACAGGTGTTCACAATCTACGTAAATGATTTGGATGTGGTGACCAATTGTAATATTTCCAAATTTGCTGATGACACCAAACTGGGTGGGAAGGTAAGTTGTGAGGAGGTTGCAAGGAGGCTTCAAGAGGAGTTAGACAGGCTAAGTGAATGGGCTAGAACATGGCAGATGGAATACATTGTGAATAAGTGTAAAGTTATTCACTTTGGCAGAAAAAACAAAGGCAGAATATTTCTTAAATGGTGAGAGGTTGGGGAGTGCAGGTGTCCAAAGGGACCTGGGAGTCCTTGTTCATGAGTCATTCAAAGTTAGCATGCAGGTACAGCAAGCAATTAGGAAGGTAAATGATATGTTGGCCTTCATCACAAGGGGAATTGGGTCACGTGTAAAGATGTTTTGCTGTAGTTGTATAGGGCCTTGGTGAGACGTTGCCTGGAGTATTGTGTGCAGTTTTAATCCCCTTATCTCAGGAGAGATATACTTGCCATGGAGGGAATGCAACAGAGGTTCACCAGATTAATCCCTGGGATGGCGGGATTGTTTTATGAAGAGAGATTGAGGAAACTGGGTCTGTATTCCCTAGAGTTTTGAAGAATAAGGGGTGACCTTATTGAAACCTACAAAATTCTTACAAGGCATGACAGGGTGGATGTAGATAAGGTGTTAACCCTGGCTGGTGAGTCTAATCATAATCTCAGAAAAAGGGGTAGGCCATTTAAGACTGAGGTGAGGAGGAATTTCTTCACTCAGGAGGTGATGAATCTTTGGAGTTCCCGACCCCGGAGGACTGTGGAAGCTCAATCATTGAGCATGTTCAAGACAGAAGTGGATAGATTTCTGGACACTAATGACATCAAGGAATATGGAGATAGTGAGAGAAAGTGGCATTGAGGTAATGATCAGCCAAGATCTAACTGAATGGCGGAGCACGCTCGATGAGCTGAATAGTCTGAGCTTGTTCCTATGCTCCTATGTAATAAAAAGACAGAGCTAAAGGCTCTGTACCTGAATGCAGTCATAACAAAACAGGTGAATTGACAGCACAATTATGATCTGATAGTCATTACAGGATGACAAAGACTGGAACCTGAATATTCAAGGGTACATGACATTTAGGAAGGACAGAAAGCAAGGAAAAGTTGGCAGGGTAGCTCTATTAATTAAGGGTCACATTGGTATGATAGAGAGAGATGACCTTAGTTCTGAAGATCAAGATGTAGAATAAATTTGGGTAATGATGAGAAATAGTTAAGGTAAGAAGTCACTTGTGGAAGTAGTTCATAAGCCCCCACCTAACATTAGACACACTGTAGGACAGGGTGTACAGGAAGAAATAACAGGGCCTTGTAACAAAGGTATGGAGATAATCATGGGTGATTTTAAGCTACATGTAGATTGGACGGATCAGATTGGCAAAGATAGCTGAGATAATGAGTTCATGGAGCGCAATCGGAACAGTTTCTTAGAACAGCACACGCTAGAGCCAAAGAGAGATTAGGCATTACTAGATCTGGTAATGTGCAATGAGACAAGATTAATTAATGACCTCATTGTGAAGGTGCCCCGAGGCAGCAGAGATCATGATATGATTGAATTTCACATTCAGTTTGAGGAAGATTGGAGTGGATTTAAGGTTGGTGTTTTAAACTTAAATAAGGGAAAATTTGAGGACATGAAGACAGCTGGCTCAAGTGAACTGGGAAATTAGGTTAAGGGATAGGTCAGTAGAGATACAGTGACAGACATTTAAGGAGATATTTCGAAATGTTCAGAAAAGATACATTCCAGTGATGGAAGTTTAACAGTATCAAATTGAAAGAAAAAGCATATAATTCTGCAAAGATGAGAAACAGGACAGAAGATTGGACAGAATATAAAGAACTGCAAAGGATGGCTAAAAGGTTAACAAGGCGGGAGAAGTTAGAGTACGAGAGAAGGCTAGCTAGAAACATAAAAACATAAGAATTTCTAGAAGTCTTTAAAAAGGAAAAAAGTAAAGTGAGTGTTGGCCCTCCAGAGAGTAAGCCTGGGGAATTAATAATGAAAAATAAGGAAATGGTGGATGAATTGAACAGATATTTTGCATCTTTACTGTAGAGGGTACAAATTTCATCCCAGAAATAATTGAGAGTTAGGGGGTGAAAGGGAAGGAGGAACTTAAAACAAATACGATCATCAGGGAAAGCATACTAAGAAAATTATTAGAGCTAAAAGCTGACAATCCCACAGATCCCCATGGACTTCATCCTAGAGTTTTAAAAAAGTGGCAGCTGAGATCATAGATGCATTGGTTTTAATTTTCCAAAATTCCCTAGATTCTGGAAAGGTCCCATCAGATTGGAAAATAGTGAATGTGAATCCTCTATTCAAGAAAAGAGGGAGACAGAAAGCAGGAAACTACAGGCCTGTTAGGTTACCATCTGTCACAGGGAAATTGCTGGAATCTATTATTAAGGAGGTTACAGCAGGGTACTTAGAAAATCTCAGTGCAGTCAGGCAGAGTAAATATGGTTTTGTGAAAGGGAAATCATTTTTCACTTATTTATTGGAGTTCTTTCAGGAAGTAACAAGCAACGTAGATAAAGGGGGACTGTAGATATGCTATAGACTTCCAGAAGGCATTTAACGATGCGCCTCATCTAAGGTTAGTGTGCAAAATAAGAGTAACAGGAAACAGAGTAGGCATTTTGGACGAAGGGACCAAAGGTATGGTTGCTAAATTTGCTGATGACGGAAATATATGTAGGGAAGTAAGTTGTGAAGAGGACATAGGCGGCAAAATTTTCTGTGCTCGCTAGTGTCGGGCATGTTTGGTGGCATGAGCAGGCAATGTGGTGCGAAAGCCAATGATCGGTTTCACGATGGCATGATCATTTCAATCATCCACTCAGCCTGTCGATTGTGGGCCACGTTTCCTGCTACCAGATGTAGGGAACCTCATTGTAATACGTGAGCATATCATTATAAGGTCAGCCTGCTGGACTCATCCCCTCCTGCTGGATCGTCCACCCACATCGACATGATTGCACGCCGATGTGTTTCACAATAGCACATAACAGGTGTACACTTGTCGGGCCTCACTTTGAGGGGAACTCAGAGGTGAGAGCACAGTAACATTACAGAGCGCTCGTGAGGCATGCCTGTTGGACTTCAGAGTTGAGGCATGTTGAGGCGGCACAAAGGATGCCTTATAATTGAGGTGACTTTGAAGGAGGGCAAAGTCTGCCCTGAGGTTGAAGTGACATGGCGGGGGGGGGGGGCGCGCAGCACAAGGGCTGCCCTGCGGTAGAGGTGACTTGGGAGGGTGTGGGGACAAAGGCTGCCCTGCTGTTGATGGTAGCACACAAGAATGTGCGGGGTGAGCAGGTGGGCGAGTGAAGCGGCCACACATTAGGGAAACCTTGTCTAAAGTTACCATTCCTCTGCAGCTGAGACAGTTCAGGCGCAGCCACATTGATATTATTAGAGTTGGGCCCCTAGCTTATCTGCCCGCTCAAGCAGTGTAGAGGCATCAAAGTGCCACCATGTGCTCCAGAGCTTTTCACCCCTTAGGCACAGACTGCAAACTAATGAGCATTTTAGTAACTGCAGAACAGTTGGATGACTAGGCACATTATACAATCTCCTTGCTAAAGCTGGCCTCGGAGTAGTCACTGGTGGAGGCGCTCACAGCCCCTTGCAGTGCGGATTAGGAGAATACCTGTGTCTGAGCAGAGTACAGCATGCAGTCCAGTGGGCAAAGCTGCCACCAATCAGTCAGGTGGAGTGGGGCAGAGGAATGTGAGGTTTCTGGCAGCTATGCAGTGCACTAAACTCTGGCCATCTAAGTGGTAGCCAGCATTCTTCGGGACACATTAAGGGGCCTTCAGTCTTAACCAAGAGAGGTTCTTAGTACACCCAAGTTAACACACATATCTCTCTTTCATCCAGCAGGAGTGCATTAGGAGCATGGAGCCTGGTGAACTAGCTGTATGCCTCATGGCGTACAGGGAATAAAGATAACAGAGAAGAGAGCATCTGAGGTGCCTGGCTGCACAAAGGGAGGAGCAACACCCTCTGGAAGAAGGGGCAGGCAGGGCTACTGTGCAGGCCACCATAGAGCCACAGCGAGCAGTCGCTAGTCAGTGCCTAGCTAGACCCAGGGTCCATAAACACCACATTTCATTCCTGCAGATGACTGAAGATTGCGCATGTCTAGGAACTAGTTGGTCACATCTGCCAGCTACTGCAGGATTTGGCACCATGTGGACATGGGAGGTCATCCATTTTTAGTGGCCATGAAAGTGACAGTGGTGATCAACTTCTACGCCAGTGGCTCCTTTCAGGGCTCCATAAGTGACCTCTGTGGGATATCACGTGCCTTCACCCACAAACCTCCAACCCACATCATTACAGATGCCATCTTTGTGAGGGCACACAATTTTGTGCATTTCGCCTGAGACCAGAAGAGCCAGGATGAAGAGCTATCAGATTTGCCCAGGTCTCAGGTTTCGTGCAGGATGCCATCACATGGTGCTCAGATCTCCATCACAACACACAGTCAACTGCAAGGGTTCCATTTGCTGAATGTGCAGCTGATGTGCGAGCACTACAGACACATCCTACAGGTCTGTGCATAGTTTCCAGGGAGTGTGCACGACTGCTACATTTTCAGTTGATTACAGATCCCTGACATCTTCCAGGGTCCAAAGGGGCTGCAGGGATGACTCCTAGGGCTACCACAGGGGACATGGCTAATGACACACGTGCGGTGGCCTCAGACTGCAGCAGAGCGACGGTATAACAAGGCTCATGCTGCAACGTGTAACTTGGTGGAGCAATTCATCAGGAAGCTGAAAATGAGGTTCCAGTGCTTGGACCGATCTGATGGAGCCCTGCAATATAGTCCACAGAGGGTGTCACAATCATCGTCATCTGCCACACCCTTTACAACCTGGTGCTGCGTCGGACATTGGGAACTCATTGTAATACATCAGCATTTCACTATTGGGCCTGCCCACTGGAATTGATCCCCCTGCCCAGCTGGATTGTCCACCCATGTCGGTGGGAAAGCTGGTGTAGAACACGTCTTGACAACTGGCTGGTGTAGAACACGTCTTGACAACTGTGATGTGTAGAATTTGGGACTTACCGCCAGGGCTTTGCTCACATTGCGGACATCTGAGGAGCAGAAGATGCTGGAGCCCAACACCAATGGCAAACTGGAGGAACTTCCATGACATGCTGGGTTAATTCTCATGGACATGGCTCTGCTGTGAAAGTATTGCTGCGAAACTGCCTGCGGAAGCTGGATTGTCACCGTTGATGCTTATAATGGGTGATGGTCGAGGGGATGGGGGTGGAAGGGTTAGGATCACCTGGGACAGGAAGAGGTGTGAGGTTGGGAAAGAGGGGAATAAAGGTGTCTGGATGGGGGAAGGTTGAGAGGGTGGGAATGAAGATATCAGGATGGGGGGAGATTGGGAAGGATGGGAAGATTGGGAGGGGTGGAGTGAAGGTATCATGGGGGAGGTTGTGGGGAGGAGGGGGTGAGGGGGGTGGAAGGTGCAAGGGAAAGAGTGTAAAGAGGGGAATGTGTCCAGGGGGATGAAGGGTTGAGCATGACACATGGCACTGCATGGAATCTTATTTGGTGAGTGATGCCATGTATGGAAATGAGGATGCGAGCTCCAGAGAGTATGAGCCTGATGGAGATGTGAGGGTGTGTGTGAGAGTTAGTAGTGTTGCCCCTTGAGGTGTGAGATCCCTGTGGATGTGTGATGGATTTGTGAATGTGTGAGTTAAGAATGATGAGAAGAGTGAGTTACTCTAGCAGAATGAATGAGACCATTGATCCTGTAGTGGCACTGTGTGGATGTTCTCTTTTGCAGGGCATTGGTGCTGACCACCAAGCCCAGCTGGTAATGCCGCTAGCCATCCTGCGGCCACAGCCAGGGTAGAGGACATCCCGGCAGGCCTCCACAGCGTCCAAAAGGTGTTCCAGTGACGCGTCATTAACCCTGGAGGCAGCAGTCTTTTTGCCTTTTGTGGACATTTTCCCTGCCGTAGTCATGGCCAGGAAGCACTGAGATGTGTGCTGCTGGACTTTAAATATGGCGCCCGGCATGATGAAGCGGTGAGGTGATGGTGGGCTGGCTCTCATTCACCCACCCACCAGCGAAACAGTGCATTTCCAGGGAATGCATAAATAAAGTGACAGGATTGGGATGATATGGTGGGAAAACCTGCCACTGCAGCTAAACATTGTTTTACCTGCCTTCTATCACAGTTAGTGCAAATCTGGGTCAATATCGTCCTATGATTTCAACTGAGGGCATGAAAGCAGTGCCGACTAAAGTGAATTAGCAAATTATGTTAAGGGACAAGTCAATAGAGATGCAGTGGCAAACATTTAAAGGAATATTTCAGAATACACAAAATAGATACATTCCAACAAGGAAGAAAAAGTACAAGGGGTGGACATGCCATCTGTGGTTAACTAGAAAGATTAAAGATAGTATCAAACTTAAAGAAGAAGTATGTAAGTGTGCAAAGACAGCTAAAAGGCCAAAAGATTGGATCGAATATAAGGACAGCAAAGGGTGACTAGAAGATTAATAAGGAGGGAAAAATTAGAGTACAAGAGAAAGCTAGCCAGAGATATAAAAACAGATAGTAAGAGTTTCTTTAAATATTTAAAAAAGAAACGAGTTAACAAAGTGAGCATTGGTCCTATAGAAAGTGAGCCTGGAGAATTGATAATGGGAAACAAGATATCAGATTAATTGAACAGGTATTTTGCATCAGTCTTTACTATAGAAGATAGAAGTAACATCTCAGAAGCAGCTATAGGTCAAGAAATGGAAGGAAGTGAGGAACTCAGGAAAATTACAATCACCAGAGAAGTGGTACTGAGTAATTTGTTGGAGTTGTGGGCTGACAAGTGACTGGGTCCTGATGTACTTCATCTAGGGTCTTAAAAGAAGTGTCTAGTGAGATAATTGATGTATTGGTTTTAATTTTCCGAAACTCCCTAGATTCAGGGAAGGTTCCATTAGATTGGAAGCTACCAAATGTAATTCCATTATTTAAAATGGGAGGGAGACAAAAAGCAAGAAACGACAGACCAGTTAGCTGAACATCTGTCATAGGGAAAATGTTAGAAGCTGTTACTAAAGAAGCTATAGCAGGGCAAGTGGATCAGAGGCAGACTCAGCATGGTTGTGTGGAAGGGAAATCATGTTTAACCAACTCATTGGAGTTTTTTGATGAAGTAACATGGGCTGTGGATAAAGGGGAACTGGTAGATGTACTGTACTTAGATTTCCTGAAGGCATTTGATAAAGTGCCACATCAAAGGTTATTGTGGAAAATAAATCTTATGGTAACATATTGGCATGGATAAAAGATTGGCTGGCCTGTTAGCACAGAGGAGACATATGGGTATTTTCCAGATTGGCAAGATGTAACAAGTGGTATGCCACAGGCGATCAGTGCTGGGGCCTCAACTGTTTACAATTTATATATATGACTTGGATGAAGGGATGGATGGGGATAGCAAGTGTCAAACTTGCTGATGACACAAAGATAGCTAGGAAAGTAATTTGTGAAGAGGACATAAGGAGGCTACAAAAATACATAGATAAGTTGTGAGTGGGCAAAGACTTGGCAAATGAGTATAATGTGGGAAAATGTGAAATTGTCCATTTTGGCAGGGAGAATAAAAGAGAGGCATATTATCTAAATGGTGAGAGATTGCAGAGTTCTGAGATGCAGAGGGATCTGGGTGTCTTGGTGCATAAATCGCAAAAGGCTAGTATGCAGGTACAGTAAGTAATTAGGAAAGCTAATAGAATGTTATTTATTGTGAGGGGAATTGAATACAGAAATAGGGAGGCTATGCTTCAGTTATACAGAGTACAAGTATATCTGGAATACTATGTACGGTATTGGTCACCTTATTTAAGGAAGGATGTAAGTGCGTTGGAAGAAGTTCAGGGAAGGTTTGCCAGACTGAAATGGGCAGATTGTTTTATGAGGGAAGGTTGGGCATAGGCTTGTACCCGCTGGAGTTTAGAAGAGTAAGAGGCAACTATAGGAAGGATGTGAACACATTGGAGAAAGTGCAGAAGAGGTTTACAAGGTTGGTTCCAGGGGTGAGAAACTTCAGCTATCAGGATAAATTGTAGAGGTTGGGTCTGTTCCCCTTGGAAAGAAGGCTATGGGGAGATTTGATAGAGGTGTTCATAGTCATGAGGGGACTGGACAGAGTAGACAGAGCTGTTACTGCTGGTAAAAGAATCAAAAACGAGAGAGCACAGATTTTAAGTGATTTGCAAAAGAAGAAAATGTGACGTGAGAAAAAACCTTTTCAGACAATGAGTGGTTTGGGTCTGGAATGTACTGGTTGGAAGTGTGAGGAGCTAGGTTCAATCGAGGTATTCAAGAGAGCATTAGATGATTATTTCAATAGAAATAATGTGCAGGGATGTGGGGGAAAAGCAGGGCAATGGCACTAGGTCATAATGCTCATTTGGAGAATGGCCACCTTCTGTACCGTTAAATTTCTGTGAATCTGTGACTTGATTGAAACATAAAGTCCTGAGGGGACTTGACAGGGTGGATGTGGAGAGGGTGTTTCCTCTTTTGGGAGAATCGAAAACTAGGGGTCACTGTTTAAAAATAAGGGGCCACCCATTTAAAACGGAGGTGAGGTGAAATTTTTTCTCTCAGGGTTGAGAGTCTTTGGAACTTTCTTCCTGAAGAGGCAGTGGAAGCAGAGTTTTTGAATATTTTTAAGGCAGAGCTAGATAGATACTTGGTAAACAAGGGGGTGATAGATTATCGGGGGTAGGCGAGATGTAGGTTTGAAATTACTATCAGAACAGCCATGATCATGTTAAATGACCTCGAGGGGCCGAATGGCCTATTCCTGCTCTTCGTTCGTATGTTGTCATTTACTGCAAGAGGAACGGAATACACAAGTTGGAATGTTTTGCTACAGTTGTACAGAGTAATGGTGAGAACACATCTAGTATACTGCATACAGTTTTGGTCTCCTTATTTAAGAAAGGAAGCATCTGTTAGAACCATAGAAAAGTTCCAGCACAGAAGGAGGCCAAGAAAGGATATAAATGCATTAGAAACAGTTCAGAGAAAGTTCACTCAACTGATACCTGGGATGGCTGTGGTGGGGGCTGGGCTATGAGGAAAGGTTATACGGGCTGGGCCTGTGTCCTTTGAAGTTTAAAAGAATGAGAGGTGATCTTATTAAAACATATAAGATCCTGAGGGGACTTTACAGGGTGAATGCTTGTGGGAGAGACTAGAACTAGGGGACACAGCTTAAAATTAAGGGTCACACATTTAGGATAGAAATGAGAAGATTTTTTTTCTCTCAGAGGGTCTTAGGTCTTTGGAATGATCTTCCCTGGAGATTGGTGGAAGCAGGGTCATTGAATATTTTTAAGGTAGAGATAGATAGATTATTGACTAACAAGGGAGTCAAAGGTTATTGAGGGTAGGTGGAATGTGGAGACAAGGTCACAAACAGATCAACCATGATCTTATTAAATGGTGGAGCCAGCTCAAGGGGCTGAATGGCCTACTGCTGTCCCTAATCCGTGCGCTCGTATGTTTGTAGGGCATTGAACAATAATGGAGAGAAGAACAGTGAACAACATTTTTAAAAAGCCTTTAATAAGGATTTCTGCCTCTGCCAAGCAGTTAGTTCCATGAACACCTGGGTGAAAAGATTTGTCTTCAACTCCCCTTTAATCATTCTGCCCATTACTTCAAATCTATGCCACATAATAATTGGCTGTGCTGTTAAAGGTAACATTAGGTAGGGAAGTTGTGATAGGGAGGTAAAACATTAGCTAGGGGCGTTGTGATAGACAGTGTCCAGCAAGGGAAATTGATGGGGTTAAACTGCTTATACTTCAATGCAAGGAGAATTACAAACGAGGTAGATGAGTTAAGAGCACAGGTAAACACATGGCAGCAGGATGTCATTGCTATAACGGAGACATGGCTAAAGGAGGGACAAAACTGGCAGCTTAATATCCCTGGTTATAGAGTCTTCAGACACGATAGAGTAGGAGATTAAAAAGGAGGGGGGGGGTAGCACTAATGCTTAAAGAATCAATTCCAGTTGTGAGAAGGGATGATACACTAAATGGGTCAACAAATGAGGCTTTATGGATTGAGCTGAGGCTTTATAAGGCTCTGGTCAGACCACATTTAGAATATTGTGAGTAATTTTGGACCCCGTATCTGTGAGATATTGGGTGGGATAGTCATAAAGAGAGAGGAAGTACTCGAAGGGTTGAAATCCTTGAAAGTTGATAAGTCACCAGTGATAGATGGATTGTTTCCAAGGCTGCTGAAGGAAGTCAGGGAGGAGATGGCAGATGCTCTGAGGATGATTTTCCAATCTTCACTGGATACAGGGGAGGTACCAGAGGACTGGAGAAATGCAGACGTAGTTCCATTGTTTACAAAGGGATCAAAGGAAATGCCAAACAATTATAGGCCAGTTAGTCCTACATCAGTGGTGAGCAAATTAGTAGAATCAATCCTGAGAGATAGGATTAGCTGTCATGTAGAAAGGCATGGACTAGTCAGGGATGGTCAGCATGGATTTGTTAAAGGAAGATCTTGCCTCACAAATTTGATTGAATTCTTTGAGGAAGTGACAAGAAGGGTTGATGAAGGTAGTACAGTGGATGTTGTTTATATGGATTTTAGCGAGGCATTTAACAAGGTCCCACATGGCAGATTGGTCAGGAAAGTAAATGCCCATGGGATTCAGGGTAATGTGGCAAACTAGATAAAAGGCTGGCTTTGTAACAGGAAACTAAGGGTAATGGTCGATGGATGCCCTTGCAAATAGAAAGTTGTCTCAAGTGGTGTTCCACAGGGCTCGGTGTCGGGACCCTTGCTGTTTGTGTTATATATTAACAATTTGGAAGTGAATGTGGGGAGCACGATTGGGAAATTTGCAGATGACTCAAAGATTGGCCGAGTAGTGGATAATGTAGAGGATAGCCATAATCTCCAAAACGATATAGATAAGTTGGTGGAGTGGGCGGTAAAGTGGCTGATGGATTTTAACATAAAGAAGTGTGAGGTCATACATTTAGGGAGGTCAAACAGTCACAGGGATTACACAATAAATGGGAATATACTAAGAGGAGTAGATGAAGTGAGAGATCCTGTCGTACAAGTAGACAGGTCCCCAAAGGCAGCAGTTCAAGTAGACAAGGTTGTAAAGAAGGCATATGGAATGTTCTCCTTCATTGGCAAAGGTATAGAATATAGAAGTAAGGATATAATGTTGGAATAGTATAAAACACTGGTGAGGCCACAACTGGAGTATTCTATGCTTTTTTGGTTACCACATTACAGTAAGGATGTAATAGCTCTGGAGAGAGTGCAGAGGAGGCTTCCCAAGAATGTTGCCAGGGTTAGAAAAGTGTAGCTATGAGGAGAGATTGGATAGGTTGGGATTATTTTCCTTCAAACGAAGAAGGCTGAGAGTTGACTTGATTGAGGTGTACAAAATTATGAGGGGAATAGATAGAGTGGACAGGATAAAATTCATTCCCTTGGTGGAGAATTCTAGAACCAGGGGACGTAGATTCAAGATAAGTGGCAAAAGGTGTAGGGGGGACATGAGAAAGAACTTTTTTTACACAGAGGGTAGTGGATGTCTGGAATTCGCTGCCCAAGTTGGTGGTAGAGGCAGAAACCGCAAACTCTTTTAAAAAGTACCTGGATTTGCACCTCAAGTGCTGTAAGCTGCAGGGCTATGGTCCAGGTATAGGAAGGTGGAATTAGAAAGGGCACCTGGGTGTCCTTGGGCTGGCATGGACAAGATGGGCTGAATGGCCTCCTTCTGTGCTGGAACTTTTCTATGGTTCTAACAGATGCTTCCTATTTAATCTATCTAGGCCCCTTAACTTTTTATACTCAAGTCAATCTCACCTCAGTCTTCTCTTTTCCAAAGAAAACAACTCCAGCCTATTGAAACTTTCCTCATAACTATCTTTCCTTGTGACATTCGTGCAACATACTCATAAATCTCCTTTGTACCTTCTCTGTTGTGATTGCATCCTTCCTCCAAAGCAGTAATCCAGCTATGGCACAAGTCGTGTTTTATATGATTCTGGCATAACCTACCTGGGGTGAGATTTTCCCATCCATGCTCTAAGTGCGGTGGCAGGTGGGAAAAGCGGCATTTTCCCCACTGAACACTAGGGTGGATTTTCACGCCATATTGTCTGCTCTCCGCCTCATCAATGATACGACACCGGAAACATGTTGGATCGTGGGCCTCTGATTCACCCACCCTGCCATGACCTCAGCAGCTCTTTCCTCCGGATGCCATATTTAAATGGCACCTTCAAACGTCTTCTCAATGTCTCCAGCCCAGGATAGCCCCAGGGAAGACATGGTGCTGAAAGGTAAGAAGAGTCAGCTCCCAAGTTCAGTGACGCTTCACTGGGCCATCTGCTGGACACTGTCAAGGCCCGCCAGGATGCCCTCTACCCAAGTAATGACTGGAGGGGGTCCAGCAATGCCACCACTCCAGCTTGGGAGGCTTTTCGGCGGTAAGGGAAAGTTTGCAATTCAGCGCAGGAAGAGGATGAACGATCTCATCCAATCCATCAGGGTAAGTCAACTATCTCAACGCTCTCAACTTACACATTCACAAGCCCATCAGGCCTTAGCAGGATGATACTCCACAGGGATCTCACAAACTTTCAGTTGAAGGCACATCACTACTCATTTTATCACACACATTTTCACATCTCCATCTGGGCTCACATCCTGTGTACATCGCATCCTCATCCTATCCACTGCTTCATTCACCACCTACATAAGGCAGGTATCCTTCTCATCTGCCTTGGCATGTGTCCTGCTCACACTCTCTCTCCATTTGTCTTCATGAAGGACAAGCTCTCACACAATAGGAAGGAGAGATCCCAGACGGTGGGGGGGGTGGTGGGTGGCAGAAATTAAAGCCCTCACTCATATGAGGAGCGTGTCATTTCATTGACCAGACAGAATAGAGATTGTGCATGTGGTGATGGTGAGATGGGTGGCACCAACCCAAGTGAGGACCCTGCGCCAGTTCATCCCTCAGACAGCCACACTGTGAGTCCATGCTACTATCTTCCAGCCGCTTGCCATGCTTAAGTAATCTTTACTTTCTTTAATAGGCACTTCTGGGTATCATCCAGCTAGGCCTTCATCTCCAGCCCTGAAAACAGAGGATTACTTCAGAGGTAGAAGAGGAGAGCACCTTTGAAGATCCATCGCAGCATTCACCACATCCTCTACCAGTGCAAAAACACACACTTCAGTGGGACCTGGTTTTAGAGTAGCTTTGGGTACAATCTGGTGAGCACAGCACAGAATCTGGCAGGGGAGGCAGGGACATTCGATGTAGCCAGTGCTTGGAAGACTGCTGGAAGCCACAATTCTGCTGAGTCTGAGTTTGATGATGAGCCTCCGGACTCGGCCTAAACTCAGGTGGAGCCTCAGCGACAGTCAAGGGAATAACAGGAAGGGGTGCCAGCTGCTTTTCACAGATTGCAACAAATGATGGAGGAGTCCGTCTGCATTCAGTCTGAGGTAATAGCGCTGGCATGCCAATGCACCGAGGTCAACAAAGTAGGATGGTGACCACCATGGAGACCTTGGTCCAGGATATAGGTCCTGCACAGTGTCAGGAGCTGCACTTCATTGCTGTAGGAATTGGTGGCACCCATCAGTGGGTACGCGAGATGCAGGCAGGTCAACTTGATCTCATTCCAGCTTAATCTTCTCCTCAAGGAGTTAGCCAGGGGTCATCAGGTGCCCATAAGGAGGGGGAACCAGCATATGGGCACCACAGCGACATCTACCCAGGTGACTCCGAGAATGTCCAGCTGATCCCAATCCCCCCTTCCTGTGACCCCATCACCACCAGCTCCACAGGCCAAGGAAGTTGCAGGAGACCCAAAGCAGGCCAGGGTCATCCAAGTCTCAGCCCTACAGAGAATGTCCACTAAAGTCATCACAGACAACAGGGAGTAGCAGTCAGCAGCTTGCCTTCACCTGCACTGTGAATGTTGGGGATGCACCAAGATGTAGATGTATGGTCAGGAAAATTAAGAAATATTAGGAACATGATGGCACAGGTATTAACTACATGTTATATACTTTGCATCAATGTAAATAGAATCCTACCCATTTCACATCTTTTGTGTATGCCTCCTCTTTATGATCAGCTGTGTGGTTGTCTATCAGGTGTGACACAATGGTCCCTACCCCCACTTACTGCAGATGTTGAAACCAGGTGCCCTGGCCGATGTTGTCAACTTCCACATCATCACAGTGTGTATGCACACTCATATCATTCCCATCATTGATAGCTTGTTCTTAATGTCAAGTCTGCTTCTGTGAGGAACGTTGTTCACATGATGTGCTGCTTGATACATTCTTGGCTGTTTAAGATTGAGGCTAAGGTGTTCACCAATCTCAACTGCATTAATGTATGGTGAAGGTCTCGTGTCCATCGAGACCAGTGTGAACGCATAGAGAAGGGTCATAGATCCTCACACTCCATTTATTTACTGTCACCTGGCAGGATTTCCTACCTATGAGACCTTACTCAGAGATCTTATGTGATCATGTCCACCTTGCATGTTGCCGACTCTCACAGTGCACATTTGCTAAGATCAGCAACAAGTGTGAGCGTCTTTCCACATTTAAGTGTCAGAGCTCTGACCATTGCAGGCACTTCATTTTTCTGGCGCTCAAGCTTCCAACCTTCTGACTTTTTAACCTTGTAGCTGTCTGCATTACAGCCACAAGCCTCTCCTCACAATGTAGGGATGCAGAGTTGAGTCACATGTTTTGAGTAGCCTCCCCTCACCTGTGCCCTCACTGACATAATTGAAGTTAAATACAAATGGTCATATGTTGTGGTCAAAGGAGCCTTGGAGCATGCTCTGGAAGCATGCATGGTAGCTTTTGACACATTTGAGGGTACCAATGCGGTGCAACCCAGAAAGTAATGAATCTGATATGTGTTCTTTATTTTCAAATAAGCATTGCCTTGAGTGGTTCATGGTGTCTTTGCATTTTGCAACTGGCAAGGGCCAAAGCAGGCCATTGGGGCAAACTGACTGTGTGAACTTCATGATCCTCAGGTGGTTCGAATCCATGGAAAGATCAGGATGAATGCACACCCATATCCCTAACTGAGAGTGACAGAAGTTAATGTGATGGAGGAGAAGGGGGCACAAAGGGCTAGGTGATGTTGAAGTAGAGTTTGACCTGTGTAATGTCCCCAGCTGCCTTGGCCCAAGTGTGACCTTTCAGTTAAACCATCGAGGTGACACAGAATGTGTCCCGTTTTGGCAGGTGAAGAAACTTGTCAGACTGAAGGCATACAGCTACGAGCACATTGAGGATTGTGGAGCTGCTCCTGCCTTTACTAGGCTGCTGTGGTAACTGGAATGCTACAGAGATGTTACAAGAGGCTGTGCCATCTGACATATGATGCCGGAATGCCTTGTCCAAGTTGGACTTCATCTCAATAAGGACACATGTTCCCAAGGCTTCATCTTTCAAAGGACCAGGACAATGATTAGCGAAATGGCTGCGAACTCACTCTCAGATTGAAGTGCATGGTTGCAAGGAGAGGGTTAGCACTCTGGTGTTCATATGGGTCCATGAGAGAGTACACTTGTCCAAGAGGATGCAAACAACATTGGTTACCATCCTCGTGGAATCTGGTAGCCATGAGCCCCTCATGTGCCCATGTGAAACCTCTTCTCCAGCAGCCTTTGGCTTCCTTGAGCTCATTGCTCTCATCCCTTTCAATGTCCTTCTCATCAGATGGGATGCGCAGCTCCATCCGTCAAGTCCTCCTGGCTTTGCAGCGTCAGGTTATGCAATGCACAAGAGATGATGAAGATGCAGGAGACCATCTGGGCAATTACTGGAGTGCTCCTCCAGATTTGTCAAGGCATGGAAATCACATCTTCACGATACCAAGGCTCTGCTCTGCCAGTGTTCGGGTAGTGAAATAAGCATCTTTCTGCAAGGTTTTGTGGCTGCCACACAGGCGTCATCAGCCAGGTCCTTTGCAGGTACCCTTTGTCGCTGAGGAGCCAACCCTAAATTCTTTGTGGTCCCTCGAAGATGTCAGAGATCTGCGATCTACTCAAGATATATAAGTCATGGCAGCTTCCTGGATATCTTGCACCCACCTGTATTATTTGGTTCTTATGGTTGCTGGCCAGTTGGACATTGAGCGAATGGAATCCTTTCCTGTTTATGTGTTGGAGTGCCTGCTGCCAGGGAGCTTTGATAGCCACAAGTGCAGTCAATAGCACCCTGCACCTGTCGGGATCTGGCCTGCTGGCTCTATTGATCTCTAGTGCAGTGCACATAATTGTAGGCCTTTGCAAAAAGGACATCTATCACTTCGTGTTTGCATTTGTACATTAATGCTTGGGAAATCCCGCACAGGTCCTCAGTGGAGCCCTGGAAGCAGCCACTCGTTTTCAGTGGGGTGGTTACTTTTACAACCATTGGCAATGGATGCCCTCCCAGACCCTGTTGTGTCAATGCATGGGGAATGGAGCATATGCGAGTCACCAGATCCCTGGACATGCGGGGGCATTGCCGACACCCTCACTCATCTGCAAATAAGACATGCGAGGTCTGTACGCCCTCGGGCTCGAAAGTTGCCTATGCACCATGTTTCTGTATGCCTCAGCCTCTGCATCTGAAGGGGCCCTGCTGCCCCCTGCTCTTCAGGATTTAGCCCCTCCCTTTGGTGAGCCTGACACCTTAATCGCAATCTCACATGCCTTCTCACCTGCCTATATGCAACAATGCAGGCACAACAAATCCGGCCTCCATCTTCCTAAAGTTTCTCTCTCTGAGGCATCAATGAGAATAAAAAATTAGTCAGCTTGAACTTCCAAAGCTCCAATTTCTGTAGATTACTAGTGTGTTACTGTGGGTTCAGGAGCTTAGATCCAGTGATGGCACCTATTCAACAATGAAATCCTGGCCAGCGCAAGGAACGTTTAATGGTACATCTTACCCCCTGGATATGGCTGGCCGCTATGAGCACTGCACTGTCATACTGTACTCTTTGTGATACTTATGAGATCTAACGTTCATTAAGGAACAGTGATTATTTGAGGGGACTCTGAGACTTTCCATCTTTGAGCCTGCTCATGTCAAGATTGTGAGCTCCTGCTTTCAAGACGCATCTGCAGCTTGTCCAGTCACCAAATGCTCTAAACCCGTTATCGCTCTGATAATCGGCATAATTGGCACACTTGGAACAAGGGGTTAAAGCAAGGAGTTCTTTTACTGCCATGTTTGGTCATTAATCCCAAATGAGTGTGCTTCATTGCTTCACTCTCCTAATCCCCTGTATTATCATTGAAAGGCTCCTAACATGTTGTAGGTGTGTATCTCTCTCCATTTGGCAATACACAATTCAGTTGGGTACTCCTTTAATCAGCACCCCAGTGTAGTGCACCAGTCTTCCAAACAGCCCTCTGAGCCCTCACCAGCTGAGCTGTTCTTTAGATTAATTTTTTGCTGCGTCATGCCTTCGGATTGAAGATGATGGTGCTAAGGCCTCACTACCAGGCCAGCTTGGACCCTCCTTTATGTCACTGCGCAATCACTGCCATCATCCTGAGGATGCATTATGTTCAGGTTTCCCTCCCTCCAAGGATTCTCAAGCGTTCCCTTCCAAAGCCTAATGCCATTTTGATTGTGGAGGATATCCCTGTGTAATCCCCTGAATGCACAGAGGCATACGTGCCTATGCCTCATGTGCAGATTAGCCCACCCCTTCTTGAGCCCTTTTGGATAGTGAGCTTCTGAGCCCACCACCATCTCACCCCCATGAAATCCTTGAATAGCCCTACATTAACTTTTAATCATCTGCACCCTACCCTGACTGTGAGTGTGCCAACCACAGCCCATTATTGGACCCAGTTGCCCATTACAATGACCATGCCCTGCACACAACATGCTGGGCACGAATACACAGTTTACTTACATGCCCTCCCTCTCCCTTGTCTAGGACAAGGATAGTCCTTGCCACATTAGCTATGTAAACTTAAGCTCCTCTTCATGGGGCCAGAATTGGAAGATGGCACAAACTCTCTAAGACAGTCTTCCCCATTCTGGCCCAGAGGGCACTTTCAACCCCCACCCCCTTAGTCATGTGTCAGAGTACATTCTTTGCCACTTTCAGCCTTTCCCCAGTGGAGTCCTTGCCCTGCCTGTGAGCACTTTCACCCCTTTTCCAGTGGGCCCTGCAGCCCCTTACACCCCACCCCCAACTTACTGCTGGTCTGGAAGGTAGGGCCTTGCCTTTAAAAAGCCCCTGAGAGTCATATGGTTCTGCCTGCGAAGCGTTGAATGGATACCAAGGTGCCCCAAGCACTGTGAGATACAAGGTGTGCAAACAAACCTGGAAGTCATGAACAAAGTACAGGTGACCAGGTGCATGTCGCTTATATCCAGTTGTGAAACATGTCAGTCTAATTAGATACCGATGCGCACTTTTGATCCTGCATGGGCGAGGGAGAGGTGGATGAATCTGGTCAGCAGCTTTTATAATGAGTATTTATCATATTCAAAAGTATTAAAATGAGGTTCCGGACATGGCACGGTGCAAAACGCACACCGACATTGAAGTCAGGTACGGACAATCGCAATCTGTTTTCCCACCAACATGAAACCAATTTTTTTAGTCCCACATAATTTACCGCTCCCTGACCTTATATTCTATGGCTTGGCTAATTAAGAAAATTATCCCTATGCCTCCTTAATGATCTTATCTATCTGTCCTGGGATCTGTGGAAATGCATTCCAGGCTTCTTTCTCTCAAACAACCTGTTCAGCCAACTTCTGCAAACTTAATCATATCCCCTACATTTAAGTTTAAGTCAATGATATAGACCACGAGAAGCAAAGGGCCAAGTATTAAGCTCAATGATGAAGAGCAAACACTAAGCAATAGAGAACAAGGCAATGAAAAATGACAAACAGCAAAGTACTCAACAACAATAGACAGCTTGGCAGTGAGCAATAATAGAGAGCAGGCCACCAAGCAATAGGGAGCAGAACACTGAATAATAGAGAAGCAGGGCACTAAGCAACAATAGAACTGGGCACTGAGCAATAGAGAGTAGGAAACCAAAAAATACAGAGCAGATTGAGGAAGCAATAAGACAGAGCAGGACACTGAACAATAATATCAAGCAGGAAAAATAAGTGCAGGGCATGGCAAAAAATAGAGGTGGGCAATGAAAAATGCAAGGTAGAGCACTGAACAGCAATACAGTTTTTATTTATTCTGACAAGGCCAACATTTGCTGCCCATTGCTAATTGCCCTTGAACCAATTGGCTTGCTATGCCATTTCAGAGGGCAGTTAACAGTCAGTCACATTGATGTGGATCTGAAGTTACATGCAGGCCAGACCAGGTAAGGAGAGCAGATTTCCTTCCTTATAGGATACTAGGGAACCAGCTGGGGTTTATGACAATAGACAAGGGTTTCATGGTCACTAGTACTGAGACCAGTTTCAATTCCAGGTTATTAATTGAATTTAAATTCCACCAGCTAATGTGGTGGGATTTGAACCTGTGACCCCAACATTAGCCTGGGCCTCTGAATTACTTGCTTAGTGACATTACCACTACACCACTGTCTCCCCTAAATAAAACAATAGAGAATAAGTCTCTGAGCAAGAGAAGACGAGGGCACTGACGAATAGAGAGCAGGGCATGGGAAACCCCAGTACATCAGGGCAAAAGGCAAGACTGAAGGATTTGCTACCATTTTCACCCAGAAGTGCCCAGTGGATGATTCATCTTGGATACCTTCTGATGTGCTCCCCAAATTCACAGATGCCAGTCTTCAGCCAACTTGATTTGTTCTACATGATTTGAAGAAACAGCTGAAGGTACTGGATACTGCAAATGCTATGGGCCCTGACAACATTGCAGCAAAAATACTGAAGACTTGTGCTCCAGAACAAGCTGCGCCTTTAGCCAAGCTATTCCAGAACTAAAACATGGGTAATGCTGAAAAAAGACACATATCTAAGCTTTTTGTTTTGTCTTAATGGGGAAACTTCGCAGGAATACCAATATAAGGGAAAAAAAAGTGACAGTCATTTCTCAAGGCAATGGTTTAAATTCCAAACAATGTTGTCATCACCATCACTGGTGCATTCTCCATGGCAACACCACATGCCAACCAATCAGCACTCATTTCACATAAAGTGTAAACTGTTGTTTTCTCCTTTTTTCGGTATTTTTGCGAAGCGCCCTGGTAAGTCCATGTCTCTTTTTTTCAGCAATACTCAAGTCCTGTATTACCAAATGACTACAATTAAAGCACTGCTATCTACCTGGCGATGTGGAAAATTGGGACAATTTTCTATCCACAAAAAGCAAGAAAAATTCAAGCCAGCCGATTATCACCCAGTCTATTCTTGATCATCAGCAAAGTGATGGAAGGGGTTGTCGACAATGCTTTCAAGTAGCACTTATTCATGAACAACATACTCACTGACATTCAGTTTGGCTTCCGCCAGGGGCACTCAGCTCCTGATATCATTGCAGCCTAGTTCAAGCATGGATAAAGGAGCAGAACTCAAGGGGTGAGATAAGAGCGTCTACCCTTGATATCAAAGCCACATTTCACCGAAGGTGGCATCAATGAGCTCTAGCAAATCCGAAGTTAGTGGGAATTGGGGGAAAGCTCTCCGCTGGTTGCAGTCATACCAAGCACAAAGGAAGATGGTTATGGTTGTTGGAGGTCAATCATCTCAGTTCCAGGACATCACTGCAGGAGTTCCTCAGGGTTGTATACTCGGCCCAACCATCTTCAGCTGCTTCATCAATGACAATCCTCCATCATGAGGTCAGAAGTGGGGAAGTTCACTGATGATTGCACAATCTTCTGTACCAATCGCAACTCCTCAGATACTGAGATAAAAGCAAAATATGGCAGATGCTGGAAATGTGAAACAAAAACAGAAATGCTCTGAAGAGTCATACGGACTCGAAATGTTAACTCTGTTTTTCTCTCCACAGGTGCTGTTAGGCCTGCTGAGTTTTTCCAGTATTTTCTGTTTCCTCAGATACTGAAGCAGTTCGTGCCCATATGCAGCAAGACCTGGACAATATTCAGTTTGGGCTGACAAGTGGCAAATAGCATTTGTGCCACATAAGTGCCAACCAATGACCATCTTCAATAAGGGAGAATCCAACCATCTCCCTTTGACGTTCAATGGCATTACCATTGTTCAATCTGCCACTATCAACATCCTGGAGGTTACCACAGGCCAGAAACTGAACTGGACGAGCCACATAAATTTTGTGGCTGCAGGAGCTGGTCAGAGGCTGGGAATTCTGCAGTGAGCAACTCACCTCCTGACTCATCAAAGCCTATCCACCATCGACAAGGCACAAGTCAGGAGTGTAATGCAACACTCCCCACTTGCCTGAATGAGTACATCTCCATCAACCCTCAAGAGCCTCTCTAACAGGTATACCATTTTGGATACTGTTGGTGGGGATGGCCTATCAGGTGAAAACAACAGCAGTAGCCAGAGCAGTGGCACCACGGCTGTCTCTGTTGTTCAGCAGGGGGATCAAAGCACAGAAGAGCAATTGTCATAGGGGACTCTATAGTCAGGGACTCAGATAGGCGCTTCTCTGTGGTCGTTAAAGAGACAGCAGGATAGTATGTTGCCTCCCTGGTGCTAGGGTCCAGGATGTCTCTGATCGGGTACGGGACATTCTGAAGAGGGAGGGAGAACAGCCAGAGGTTGTGGTACACATTGGAGAGCATTTCGGGAAAAGTGAGCATAATTCAGTAAATTTCAAGGTACTGGTGGATAAGGATAACAGGAGTCCTCGGGTTAAGGTGCTTAATTGGGGGAAGGCTATTTATAACAATTTAAGGCAGGAACTGAGGAATCTAGACTGGAGGCGGATGTTTGAGGGCAAATCAACAACTGACATGTGGGAGGCTTTCAAATGTCAATTGATAAGAATTCAGGACCGGCATGTTCCTGCTAGGAAGAAGGAGAAGTATGGCAAGTTTCGGGAACCTTGGATAATGAAGGATATTGTGAGATTAGTCAAAAAGAGAAGGGAAGCATTCGTAAGGGCTAGAAGGCTGGGAACAGATGAGGCCAAAGGAGAATATAAAGAAAGTAGGAAGAAACTTAAGCAAGGAGTCAGGAGGGCTAAAAGGGGTCATGAAAAGTCACTGGCAACCAGGGTTAAGGAAAATCCCAAGCCTTTTATACATATGTAAAAAGCAAGAGGGTAGCCAGGGAAAGGGTAGGCCCACTCAGGGACAGATGTGGGAATCTGTGTATGGAGCCAGAAGAAATGGGAAAGATACTAAATGAACACTTCTCATCAGTATTCACCAAAGAGAAGGACTTAGCGGTCGATTTGTCTAGGGAAGAGTGTGTAGATAGCCTGGATCATGTTGAGATCAAAAAAGAGGCGGTGTTAGGCGTCTTCAAGAATATTAAGGTGGTAAGTCCCCAGGGCCAGATGGGATCTACCCCAGAGTACTGAGGGAGGCAAGGGAGGAGATTGCTGGGGCCTTGACAGAAATCTTTGTATCCTCACTGGCTACGGGTGAGGTCCCAGAGGGCTGGAGAATGGCCAATGTTGTTCCATTGTTTAAGAAGGGTAGCAGGGGTAATCCAGGAAATTACAGGCCGGTGAGCCTTACGTCAGTGGTAGAGAAATTATTGGAGAAGGTTCTTCGTGAGAGGATTTACTACCATTTGGAAGCAAATGGTCATATTAGTGAGAGGCGGCATGGTTTTGTGAAGGGGCGGTCGTGTCTCACTAACTCGATCGAGTTTTTCGAGGAAGTGACAAAGATGACCGACAATGGAAGGGCAGTGGATGTTATTTACATGGATTTCAGTAAGGCCTTTGACAAGGTCCCTCATGGCAGACTGGTACAGAAGGTAAAGTCACATGGGATCAGAGGTGAGCTGGCAAGATGGATACAGAATTGGCTTGGTCATAGAAGGCAGAGGGTAGCAGTGGAAGGGTGCTTTTCTGAATGGAGAGCTATGACTAGTAGAGTACTGCAGGGATCAGTGCTCGGACCTTTGCTGTTTGTAATATACATAAATGATTTAGAGGAAAATGTAACTGGGCTAATTAATAAGTTTGCAGACGACACTAATATCGGAGGAGTTGCAGAAAGTGAAGGGGATTGACAAAGGATACAACGGGATATAGATCGGTTGGAGACTTGGGCAGACAAATGGCAGATGGAGCTTAATCCAGACAAATGCGAGATAATGCATTTTGGAAGGTCTAAAACAGGTAGGAATTATACAGTAAATGGCAGAACCCTTATGTACATTGATGGGCAGAGGGATCTGGGTTTACAGATCCACAGGTCACTGAAAGTGGCAACGCAGGTGGATATGGTAGTCAGGAAGGCATGCTTGCCTTCATCGGCAGGGCCATTTAGTATAAAAGCTGGGAAGTTATGCTGCAGCTGTATAGAACCTTGCTTAGGCCACACTTGGAATATTGTGTGCAATTCTGGTCACCACATTACCAGAAGGATATGGAGGCATTAGAGAGGGTGCAGAGGAGGTTTACCAGGATGCTGCTCGGTCTAGAGGTTATTAGCTATGAGGAGAGGTTGGAGAAACTCGGATTGTTCTCACTAGAGCGACGGAGATTGAGGGGTGACTTGATAGAAGTTTACAAAATTCTGAGTGGCATGGACAGAGTAGATAGTCAGAAGCTTTTTCCCAGGGTGGAAGAGTCAATTACTAGGGGACATAGACTTAAAATGAGAGGAGAAAAGTTTTGAGGAGATGTGGGGGCAAGTTTTTACGCAGAGAGTAATGAGTGTCTGGAATTCGCTGCCAGAGGAGGTGGTGGAAGCAGGTACGATAGTGGTGTTTAAGATGCAGCTTGACAAATACTTGAATAGGATGGAAATAGAGGGATACGGAGCCCGGAAGTGCAAAATGTTTTAGTTGATGGGCAATATGGTCGTGCAGGCTTGGAGGACTGAAGGGCCTGTTCTTGTGCTGTACTTTTCTTTATTCTAACCTTGACACCATCCAGGTCAAAGCAGATCACTTGATTGACACCCCAACCACCAAATCCAAAATCCACTCCCTTCGGCACTGATGCACAGCAGCAGCAGTGTGAACTATCTAAAAGATGCATTGCAGCAACTTGCCAAGGCTAGTTTGACAGCATCATCCAAAGCTATAACGTTTACCACCTAGAAAGACAAGGGCAGCAGATGCAGGGGACAATCGCAATCTGCAATCTCCTCACCAAGCCACATAGTAGCTCTACTTGGAACTATATCACTTTTTCTTCACTGTCACTGGGTTAAAATATGGAACTCACTCGCAAACAGCACTGTGGATGCAACTACAACACATGGACCGCAGCAGTTCGAGAAAAGAGCTCATCATGACCTTACCAAGGGCAATGAGCGATGGGCAATAAAAATGCTGCCCTAGCCAGTGACAGCACAGACAGAATTGTCCCAGATTTGCTCTAAATGCTGTAGCAGGCGGGTAAAATGTTTTACCCACTGACCGCGATGGCGGGTTAAAAGGCTGTATTGTCCCAAACCCGCCACATTACTTATACATTCCTGGGAAACATATTATTTCCATGGCAGGTGGGCTCTCATTCACCGCTTCATCACGCTGGGTGCCATATTTAAAGCCCAGACGCACGCACACATCTCAGTGCTTCCAGCCAATGATGACTGAAGGGAGTATGTCCATGAAAGGCAAAAAGCCCCCAGGTTTAATGTCATGTCACTGCAATGCCATTTGGATGCTGTGGAGGCCTGCTGTGATGCCCTGTACTTCCCCCTCTGGCCTCAGAATGAGCATCAGTATCATGAATCCAGCATGGCAGGCAGTGGCAGTGGTGATCAGTGCCAATGCTGCACAGAAGAGGTTGGTCATCCAATGCAGACAGAGGATGAATGATCTTATTCATGCAGCAAGGGTATGGCAACCATTTCATCACTCTAAACTCACACACTCAAGCCTATCACACATTCACTGGCATCTCACTCACTTCCAGCTCAAGGGACATCACCACTCATTCTCACACACATACTCTCCCATCTCCATCTGGCTTCATTTCCTCTGGAGACTGCCTCCTCAGTCCTCACCAGCTTGAGGCCACTTACACAGATCAACATGTGCTCCCATACACACCCTGGAATACCCTCCTTCCCAAGTACAGATCTCATCCCGCAGCCTTTTCTCTTGCTTGAGGCCACTTCTCCCCCTTCCCCAAGCAAGACGTTGCTCTGCAACCAATGAAAAGCCACCCACATATGGCTCATCTGGTAGGTAGAGACCTACTCATGAGCCCCCCTAAAAGTGATGTGGTGCTCTCTGTGAAGCCTGGCGCTGATGACTGCGAGTACTGCCTGAAGCAAGGTAGGCAAACAAACATTGAAATCCTGAGTGAAGTGCAGCCCGCCAGGTGTACGTCACTTATGTGCTGTTGTGAAACACGTTGACATGTTTTCCTGCCAACATAAATGGATGATCCAGCCAGGTATTGAATGAGTCTGGCAGGCTGGATTTTATAATAATATGCTGATGTATTACAATGATGTTCCAGATGACTGATGGCAGGAATTGCGACCCGCCATGGGCGGGCTGAGTGGGCAATCGCAAACTGGTTTCACACTGTTGTAAAACACATCACACCATATTGTCCGCCCACGCCACTGAACACGCCTGACACCAGCAGGCACAGAGGATCCTGGCCCATGACCCATAAAAGAATTTTTAAAAAGCAGGACCCTGAACAATATAATAAAGAGCAGGGCAAGGAAAATATTACACAGTAGGGCAGTGACAAGTAATACAGAGCAGGTCACTAAACATTAATAGACAGCAAGGCACAGAATAATAATAGAGAGCAAGGCACTGAACAATAATACAGAGCAAGGCAATGAACAATAATACAGAGCAAGGCACTGAACAATAATACAGAGCAAGGCACTGAACAATAATACAGAGCAAGGCACTGAACAATAATACAGAGCAAGGCACTGAACAATAATACAGAGCAAGGCACTGAACAATAATACAGAGCAAGGCACTGAACAATAATACAGAGCAAGGCACTGAACAATAATACAGAGCAAGGCACTGAACAATAATAGAAAGAACGGTGTTGAACAATAGAGAGCAATAAGAGAGAGCAGGGCACTGAACTATAATAGAGAGCAAGGCACTGAACAATAATACAGAGCAAGGCACTGAACAATAATACAGAGCAAGGCACTGAACAATAATACAGAGCAGAGCACTGAACAATAATAGAAAGAACGGTGTTGAACAATAGAGAGCAATAAGAGAGAGCAAGGCACTGAACAATAATACAGAGTAAGGCACTGAGCAATAAGAGAGAACAGGGCACAAAACAATAGAGAGCAGGGGACTGAACAATAACAGAAAGTAGAGGACTGAACAATAACAGAGAGCAGGGGAAAGAACTAATATAGAGAGCAGCGAAAAATTATATGGTCAGGGCACTGAACAATAATAGAGAACAGGGCACTGAACAGTAGAGAGCAGGATACTGAACATCAGACAGCAGTGCACTGAACAATAACAGAGAGCAGGGCTTTGAACAATAATAGAGAGTAGGGCATTGAACAATAATAGAGAGCAGGGCACTGAACAATAGCGGAGAGCAGGGCACTGAACAATAGTGGAGAGCAGGGTACCAAAAAATAATACAGGTCAGGACACTGAACAATAGCGGAGAGCAGGGCGCTGAACAAAAGCAGAGAGCAGGGCGCTGAACAAAAGCAGAGAGCAGGGCGCTGAACAAAAGCGGAGAGCAGGGCGCTGAACAATAGCGGAGATCAGGGCACTGAACAATAGCGGAGGGCAGGGCACTGAACAATAGCGGAGGGCAGGGCACTGAACAATAGCGGAGAGCAGGGTACCAAAAAATAATACAGGTCAGGACACTGAACAATAGCGGAGAGCAGGGCGCTGAACAAAAGCGGAGAGCAGGGCGCTGAACAAAAGTGGAGAGCAGGGCGCTGAACAATAGAGGAGGGCAGGGCGCCGAACAATAGCGGAGGGCAGGGCGCCGAACAATAGCGGAGGGCAGGGCACCGAACAATAGCGGAGGGCAGGGCGCCGAACAATAGCGGAGGGCAGGGTGCCGAACAATAGCGGAGGGCAGGGTGCCGAACAATAGCGGAGGGCACGGCGCCGAACAATATCGGAGAGCAGGGCACTGAACAATAGCGGAGAGCAGGGCACTGAACAATAGCGGGGAGCAGGGCACTGAACAATAGCGGAGAGCAGGGCGCTGAACAATAGTGGAGAGCAGGGCGCTGAACAATATTGGAGAGCAGGGCGCTGAACAATAATGGAGAGCAGGGCACTGAACAATAATGGAGAGCAGGGCACTGAACAATAATGGAGAGCAGGGCGCTGAACAATAGCGGAGAGCAGGGCACTGAACAATAGCGGAGAGCAGAGCACTGAACAATATCGGAGTGCAGAGCACTGAACAATATCGAAGAGCAGGCTACTGAAAAATAATACAGGTCAGGGCACTGAACAATAATTGACATCAGGTCACAATAATAGAGAGAAGGACACTGAACAATAAGAGCAGGGCACTGACCAGTAAAGAGCAGGGCATGGAATAATAATAGTGATCAGGATGTTAAACAGTAGAGAGCATGGCACTGAACATTAAAGAGCAGCGCACTGGACAATAATAGGGAGCACTGAATAACAATAGAGAACAAGGCATTTAATAACTATAGATATCAGGGCATGGAACTGTAGTTCAGTGTCCTGAACTCAATTATACGGCATGAACAATAATAAACAACAAGATATTGAACAATGATAGAAAACAGGGCACTGAACAATAATAGAGAGCAATGCCCTGATTGATAATGAGCTGGACTCAATAATAGATGGCAGGTCACTGTACATCAGAAAGCAGGGCACTGTGCAATAGCAGAGCAGGGCACTGCATGATAATAAAGAGCAGGGCATTGAACAATAATTGAGAACAAGGCACTGTGCAATAATAGAGAGCAGAGCACTGAGCAGCAGAGAGCAGGGCACTGAATAATAGACAGCAGAGCTCTGAATAATGGAGAGCAGAGCATTGAGCAATAGAGAGCAGGGCACCTCATGATAGAGAACAGCGCACTGAACAAGAGAGAGCAGGGCACTGAACAATGGACAGCAGAGCACTGAGCAGCAGAGAGCAGGGCACTGAATGATAGACAGCAGAGCTCTGAATAATGGAGAGCAGGCCAGTGAATAATGGAGAGCAGGGCACTGAACAACGGAGAGCAGGGCACTGAACAACGTAGAGCAGGGCACTGAACAACGGAGAGCAGGACACTGAATAATAGAAAGCAGGGCACTGAATAATGGAGAGCAGGACACTGAACAATAGATAGCAGGGCACTGAATAATGGAAAGCAGGGCACTGAATAATGGAAAGCAGGGCACTGAACAATAGAGAGCAGGGCACTGAACAATAGAGAGCAGGACACTGAACAATAGAGAGCAGGACACTGAACAATAGAGAGCAGGACACTGAGCAATAGAGAGCAGGACACTGAACAATAGAAAGCAGGGCAATGAATAATGGAGAGCAGGGCACTGAATAATGGATATCAGGGCACTGAATAATGGAGAGCAGGGCACTGAATAATGGAGAGCAGGACACTGAACAATAGAGGCAGGGCACTGAACAATAGAGAGCAGGGCACTGAATAATGGAGAGCAGGGCACTGAACAATAGAGTGAAGGAGCAATAGGACAGGGCTCTGAGCAATTGAGACCAGTGAACTAAATAATCGTAGAGTGCAGGGTACTAAATAATATGACAGAGCAGGGCACTGAATAAGAGAAAACAACCAGCAGCAGGGGACAAAGTTCCAAAAATCATACTGTGCAGAATTTTGCCCTTGGTGGGTGTGGCTGGCCTTCCCGACCACCGCCCGTGTTTGGCACCATACCATGATTTCACACAGGCAGGCCAATTAAGGCTCACCCAGCATGAAACGGGAGCGGCAGTGCTGAGCACTGCCTGTGCAGGAGGGGGAGGCAGCCAAGCAGGCCAAAGGCAAATTTCACGCATGCGCACGAGTAAGCGCTGCATAACTTCCCTGAGGCACAGAGCAATGTGCTGTGCCCCGCTCTGGACGCAGGATGAGCAGCAGTGTGACCAACCAGGCTTGGGAGGTGGTGGCAGAAGTGGTCAGCACCAATGCTCTTCAAAAGAGGACAGCCACCCAGTGCCACTACAGGATGAATGGTCTCATCTATTCCACCAGGGTATCTCACTCTTCTCATCACTCTCAACTCACCAACCCATCACACATCTACAGGGATCTCACACCTCAAGGGACAACACCACTAGCTCTCACATACACCCTCACATCTCCATCAGGTTCATACCCTTTGCAGCTCAAATCCTCATCCTGTCCATGGCGCCGCTTACCACACAAACATTCCACACAGTGCCATGTGTCCTGCTCACACTCTCTCCATCTGTTTTCATGCAGGGGAAGCCTGCTCACATTGGCAGGGAGAGGTCCCCAAAACGGGGGTGGAGTGGCCTAAATTAGCCCCTCACTCACTTTGGGGAGCATACTAACGTACTGACTGGTGAGGATGTGGACCCTGCCTACGGTGGATGGTGAGGTCAGCAGCGAACACCCACCTGAAGGTCTTGTACCACATCATCCCTTTCTCAACGCAACTGTGAGTTCTCTCTCTCCTGCTTTTGACTGCTGCCACATGCACTACTTATCTCTACTTTGGTTCACTGGGAGCTCTGCCAAGGGACCGATGCCCTTAGCCAGCCAGTCCCTCAGCTCCATCCACCTCCTCATCTACAGTCAAGTGGACACCTCCTCCAGTGAAGAGGTGGAAATAAGCAGCCCAGAAGACCCGTCACTGCAGAGGAAGCAGCTGGCCCACGAATGATTCTGGAGAGAGAAGGGTGTGTGGGGCAGAGCCTTTCGGAGCCTTGTGCAAGCACTCACCCACGCACATATATCCTTCACATTTCACACTCAATTCAATGTCCTGAGCATTTTGAATGCTGCCTGCTGGGGTTCACGTTCAGTTGTCCATCTGAGCTGACCTGCATCTCCACCCACCACACCAGCATGCAGCACCTGATGTTGCCCACCACGACTCTTGCTTCACTTTCGATTTGGACAGCATGGTGCTAATTCGGTTTTACTTTCATTCCCCTGTTATTTATCCTCTCCAAGTCATCCATTTCCTTCCTCCCATCACAGTTGACCCCCACAACATAACGTTCCACCTCTCCTCCATGACCTACCAGCCCCAACCCTTTCCTTTTGGGGATGTCCAGGTGAATGTGTAGGTTCTCTTCCTTCCCGAAAATCCCATCCCCATCCACATTCACCTCCCCAACCTCCTCCTTCCCACCCCCAGGGTCCATGTCTGCCTCCAGGTCCCCATCAACTACCCTTGCTCTCCCTTCTATTGCTACTGTCAACCCCTCAAACTCCTACCCTATTACCTCATTCTACCCTCAGTCATTCTCACCTTTCCCCCATACCATGTCCACCTTCAGTTTGCTCCCTAGGAGGCAGACATGGATCTATCACCTATCCAACCCTTACCATGCCCATTCACCTGCACATCCCCCCACCGCACCCCTTCCCTCCCTGGAGCCCCTTGACACCCATGGAACCCCTTCCCCCACTTGCACTCCTTCCCCCTGGAAACCCCCCTCGCCAACCTGGAATGACTCCCCCCTCCCACCCTCCACCAGAACCCCCTCTCCCCCACAAGTCTTCTCACACCCCCAGACTCCCCCCTGCTTAGTCTTTTCCCCCTTCCTGAATCCTTCCTCCATCCTCACCTCTGGCATCACCTTTAGTCCCTTCCCCCTCCTGACTCCTTCCTCGAGCCTCACTCCCACCCCCTTGCTGACTCCCTCCTCCACTCTTACTTCTTCCTCCACCCTTTCTCCCTCTCCTCTCCGCACCCCTTCCTTCTCCCAGGCATCCCCCCTCTCTGCACGCCTTCCCTTGCATCTTCCACCCCTTTACACCTACCTCCCCAGTTGCTGTCTTCTCCTCCATTACCCCCTCCTGCCCCAATCTCCCTACCTCCCAGCACCTTCATTCCACCCCCCCGCATCTCAACCCATCCTGATATCTTCATTCCACCCTCCCAATCTCACCCCTCAGTTACCCCTTCCTCTCCAAGCGAATCCTAGCCCTTCCTCTCCCACCCTCTCGACCATCATCCGTTGTGAGCATTAGCGGTGACATTTCAACGACCGTGAGTTGCCTCGCAGCAGAGCCATGACCATGAGAATCCACCCAGCATGCCATGGATGTTCCTCCAGTGTGCCATTGGTGTGGGGCTCCAGCATCTTCTGTTCCTCGGATGCCCACGATGTGAGCAAAGCCCTGGCAGGTAAGTCCCGTCTTCTGCACATTACACTTGTCAAGCCATGTTCTACACCGACATATTTTCCTGCCAACGTGGGCGGATGATCCAGTTGACGGTGGGGAGGGGGGTGTGCAGTGGGGGGGAGTGATTCCAGCAGGCAGGCAGACCCAATAATGATATGCTGATGTATTACAATGAGGTTTCTGACATCTGATGGCGAGCTGAGGGGATGATTGCGAACTGGTTTCATGCTGTTGTGAAACCGATTACGCCATTTTGTCCGTTCAGGCTACCAAACACGCCCAATGCCGGCACGTGAAATCCCGGCCATCATTTCTGAAAATCCTTCAAACGAGAACTTATTTCTTGTCCCTTTCTTCCCATTCAGACCAACAAAGTGGATGAGGATGAGCTGACAAAAAAGCATGGTGAAAGATGGCATTGCAACAATTGACTAAATTTTAGCAAGTACCAGCTCAGAGCAATGCAGAGGTGAACCCCATAAGTGACATTGGTTCCATGAAGAGTTCATGCTGTCCCTTCTCAGGATGGCAGCCTGTGTCTTCACCTGCCAGCCTCTGAGTCAGTACCTATATTGGCTCCACACAGCTGGCTGGCCCAAACTGCTCCAGCCGATGTCAAGACATGTTAGTCTCCAGATGACCCCTTATAATATTAAGCAAAGGAAAAAATAAATTTTACCATGCACATGATGTGAAGTAATATCTCCTCATTTACTGCTCCTCTGACACATTGAAGTAACCGTGGAAGCCTTCTGTAATTTCTAGAAGTGCTGTACGCTGTAAGGTTTCCTTGGCCCTTGCCTCTTCAGCATTTTATTTGATCCTGTACACAGATGTGGTAGGCACTATGGTAATCCAAGTAACATTCCCATCTTTTTCTGGTCCTCCTGCAGCCAATGAATTTAAACAGTGTAGCTGCAGCCAAAAGTCAGTGTCCAGCTGTTTAGAATTCAGAGCTGCCAAAACTCAACCTGAACAAATATACACATTGTAATCACTCAGTTCCATGTCAGATGGTCACCATGGACCCCTCATACCTGCCTTTACCAATGTGGCAACAGCTATTGACTGGGTGCACTTCTTAAGACTGAATTGGCAAGTCCACCATTGAAATCTGACTCCAAAACACAGTGGGCTGGATTTTATGGGCCCCCAGTGAGTGCGTTTTCGGCAGGGGGCACATAAAATATGTTTGGTGGCTACCTTCCTGCCCACCTCTGACTCTCTCATAATGGAGGGTGGGCAAGGTGCCCACTAACCTAACCCTTTAAGCCTATTGAGGCCAATTATTACCCACTTAAGGCCTTCAATTTGCCTCCATTGCCGTAAAATGCTGGGCAATGAAAGGCAGGTGAGTGTTGAAGGCCTTTTTTAAACAACTTTTTTGAAAAAGCAGGAAGGCCACCCCTCCTCCTCAAAATGTTACCTTGCCCTTTGTTCCTCCTTGCCTGGCCTCCAAAACCTGCCCCACCTTTCCCAAGGTGCCCGATCCCTTCCCACCCTAAAAGACCGTGATTTGCCCACTGTGGATGATAAGAACAATCCATGTGGGCCTCCTTGCAGTCCCAGTAGCATCCACTACTGAATGGCTAAACAGATTGGCAGGCAGCTCTCTAGGGCAGGACTTCCTCCCACTGAGGAGGAGGAAGTCTCCCTCTCAGGAACCAAGCCACCCAGAGCATGTTAATGCTGTTGGGAAGCCTTTTTTAAAGGCTTGGAGCTGACTTTCCTTCCAGAGGAGCAGGCAGTATAACCACCCTCCGCCCCCCCATAAAGTTCAGCCCAGTAAATATGGAGGCAGGAAATTGATTCTGTGGAAAAACCATAGAGTGGCACAGAAATCAGTCACAGTTTGATGACTGACCAAGAGATGGGTGCAAGAAAGATTGCCCTACTTGTATTTCATCAATCCTGCCCAGGGGATGGCAGTGTAGCATTCCTAGCAGAAGAAAAATGAAAATAAGAACTTGTTTTGTATGAAATCTTTCATGTCCCACCAATGGATTGCTTTTGAAGTGCAGTTATGGCTAATAAGTAAACACACATGGTAGCCAATTTCTTCACAACTGAGTCCTACAGGCAACAAATGGGCATATAATTTGTAATTGAAAGGATTTGGTTATGAAAGGAACAATGGCCATGAAACCTCCCTTTTCTTCTTTGGGTAATATGGAAGCATTTATGTCCACATGAATGGCTAGTTAGGGTCTTACATTTCATCAGAGAGAGAGTATCACGGGAGGATTGAGGGGAGTAAATACAATGCAGTCACAGAGAGCACAAAAGAGAACATCACAGAAGAGCAGTGCAAAAAGTGAACAAGTGACATCACAACCAGGAATGGGAGCTGAGCCTGATGGAACAATAATATTGGTTGAAGGTAATTGTTGAGGTAAGGATCTAAATTAAGGAACTAGAATAATGAAACTGTGTTTAAAAATTATGAGACTGAAGTTTTATTTCTGTAGTTAGTAGTCTAATAAATGGAAGCATGGTAGGGCACCTATTGAATACACATCCACTACCATGCAGGAACTCCAGCTTCCCATGTCCTGGACAACTACCTATGCAGTAAGTGTTGTCATCTGGAGAAGCTGGAGCTCCAGGTTTCAGGGCTTCACCCACAGCTAGCTTCAGGGCCAGTGCATCTGCAAGGCTGAGAGTGCATAGACACATGTTTCAGGAGGCAGTGACCCCATAGATTGAGAGTGTGCAGGGGGAGAGGGAGTGGGTGAGAACTGGACAGACAAGGACAGGTGGTGCAGGAGTCCCTGAAGTGCATCTTGCTCTTCAACAGGTAATTACTTTGAATGCTGCTAAGGATAATGATTCCTCCAGGGTGTACAGCCAGAACCAAGTCCACAGCCGTACATAGCGAAAGGATGATGATCAGGAGTGCAACAGTGATTCAATAGTTAGCAGAACAGAGAGAGAGATATGTTTCTGTGGCCACGGATATAATTCCAGGATGGTAGTTTGCCCCCACCAGTGTTCGGGTAAATGTCACTGAGAAAACATTCTGAAGGGGGACGGGGAACAACCAGAGGTCCTTTTCCATATAAATACCAATGGCACACTAGTAAGAGGGGTAAGGTCATACAGACAGATTTTAGGGAACGAGGAAAGAAACTAGCAAGCGGATCTCTGGATTACTTCTGACGCCAACCACTAGTGATTACAGAAATAGGAGGATACAGCAGATGAATGTGTGGCTGGAGAGGTGGTGCAGCAGAGAGGGTTTTAGATTTGTGGGATGTTAGGTCCAGTTCTGGTAGAGGTGGACCTCCTACAGTCCAGGTGGATTGTACCTGAACAGAGCCAGGACCAGTGTCCTCATGGGCAATTACACAACTGGGGGTCGGCAGGAGCTTAAACTAATTTGGCAGGCAAATAGGCACCAGGATGTAACGACAGAAAGGAGAAACAAGATCTTACAAAGGATTGGGAAAGACTAGGATAAGAAATAGGTGGGATCAGGATTACAGAGAATAAAAGGAAGGCATGAGATAGATTTGCATAGTAACTATGTAAACACACAAAAGGTGGTAAATAAGGCTGGTGAGCTACAGGTACAAAACATCATGTGGGAATATGATGTTGTGATGATAACAGAGGTTTTGCTCCAAAAAAGGCAGGATTGGTTACAAAATATTTCTGGATATAAAGTATTCAGGAAAGATAGGGAAGAAAATAAAATGGGGCAGTGTTTTAATATTAATAAAGGAGAATATTGTAGAGCTGGAGAGAGAGGACGTCATGGAGGGTCACGGAAATAATCTGCTTGGTTAGAGTTAAGAAAATATAGAGGTGTCATTACACTATTAGTTTATTCTAAAACGCCAACAAATTATAGTGGGAGAGATAGAGGAAATCAAATCTGTAGGGTAATTATAGAAACTGCAAGAATTACAGCGCAGTGATAATGGGGTTGGGGGGATGCTTTAATTCTCTTAATATAGACTGGGATAGTAATAGCGTGAACAACAGGGAGGGGAATGAGTTTATGATATGTGTTCAAAAGGACTTTCTTGGTCAGCATGTTTCAGCCCAATGAGGAAAAGACTTTGCTGGATCTGGTTCTGGGATGTGGTGAGTCAAGTGGAGTAAGTGTCAGTAGAGGAACATTTTGGGAACAGTGGTCACCATAAGGTTTAGATTCGCTATTGAAAAGGATAAGGGGGAATATAAAGTAAAAATCCTTAATTAAAGGAGGGTCAATTTCAATGGGTTGAGAAAGGCCCAGGTATAGTCAAATCAAAAGCTGGCAGGCAAAAATGTAATCGGGAGTCTTTTAAAGAGCAGATGGATCAGATACATTCTGGGTATATTCCCATGAGGGGTAAAGGTAGCACAACCAAAACCAAAGCGCCCTGGATGATGAAGGTGTCAGAGAATAAGATGAAGTGGAAAACGGATGTGTTTGACAGATGTCAGGTTGATAATACAATTGACAATGAGACTGAATACAAAAAGTTCAGTGGAGAAGTGAAAAGGGAAATAACAGAGGCAAAGAGAGAATATGAGAATAGGCTGGCAGTTAACATAAATGGGAATCCAAAAGTCTTTTACTGGCTTATAAATTATAGTAAGAGGAGTGGTGGGACTGATTATGGACAAAAAGCAGACCTAAAGATGGAGGCAGTAGGCATGACAGAGGTACAAAGTGAATACTTTGCATCTGTATTTACCAAGGAAGAAGATACTACCAAAGGCAAACTCAAAGATAAGAGGTAGTCAAGATGATAGATTGGCTAAACAATGAAGAAAAGCCATTGGAAAGGCTGATTGTACTTAAAGCCAATAAGTCACCTGGTCCAGATGAAATGCATCCTCAGTTGCTGAGGGAAGGGAGAATGAAAATTGTGGAGGTGCTGGTGATAATCTTCTAAACCTTAGATAAAGGAGCAATGCTAGAGTACTGGTGAACAGCACATGGTACATCCTTGTTCAAAAAGGGTGTAAGAAAAAATCAAATAACTGTAGGCCAGTCAGTTTAACTTCAGTGGTGGGGAAGCTTTGAGAAACGATAGACAAAATTAACAGTGACTTGGTTCGAATGTGAAATAGTTCAGGAAAGCCAGCATGAAATTGTTAAAGGAAAATTGTGTTGAACGAACTTGATTGATGAGGCAACAGAAAGGGCTGATGAGGACAATGTGGTTGACTATGGCATATAAATGGACTCACAAATGATGTTTAAGTTCAAACATGGACAAAATCCGAGGTGAGGTGAGAGTGACTGCCCTTGACATCAAGGCCGCATTTGACTGAGTGTGGCATCAAGGAGCCTGAGCAAAACTGGGGTCAATGAGAATCAGGGGGAAAACTCTCCACTGGTTGGAGTCATACCTAGCACAAAGAAAGATGGTTGTGGTTGTTGGAGGTCAGTCATCTCAGCTCCAGGACAACACTGCAGGAGTTCCTCAGGGTAGTGTCCTTGGCCCAACCATCTTCAGCTACTTCATCAATGACCTTCCCTCCATCAGAAGGTCAGAAGTGGGGATGTTTGCTAATGATTGCACAATGTTAAACACTATTCGCAATTCCTCAGATACTGAAGCAGTCCATGTCCAAATGCAGCAAGATCTTGACAATATTCAGGCTTGGACTGACAAGTGGCAAGTAATATTCACTCCACACAAGTTCCAGGCAAAGACCATCTCCAACAAGAGAGAATCTAACCATCACCCCTTGATGTTCAATGACATTAGCATCACTGAATCCCCCACCATCAACATACTGGGGGTTGCCATTGACCAGAAAATTAACTGGGCTAGCCATATAAATACTGTGGTGACAAGAGCAGGTCAGAGGCTAGGAATCCTGTGACGAGTAACTCACCTCCTGACTCCCCAAAGCCTGATCACAAGGCACAAGTCAGGAGTGTGATGGAATACTCTCCACATGCCTGGATGAGTGCAGCTCCCACAACACTCAAGAAGCTTGACACCATCCAGGACATAGCAGCCCGCTTGATTGGCATCACATCCACAAACATTCACTCCCTCCACAACTGACGTACAATAGCAGCAGTGTGTACCACCTACAGGATGCACTGCAGAAATTCACCAAGGCTCCTTGGACGGCACCTTCCAAACACACAACCATCTATAAGGACAAGGGCAGCTGATAGATGGGGACACCACCACCTGGAAGTTCCCCTCCACGTCACTTGCCATCCTGACTTGCAAATATATCACCATTCCTTCACTGTCGCTGGGTCAAAATCCTGAAAATCCCTCCCTAACAGTGGGTGTGCCTACACCATATGGACTGCAACAGTTCAAGAAGACAGCTCACCACCACCTTCTCAAGGGCAACTTGGGATGGGCTATAGATGCTGGCCCAGTCAGCGAAGCCTACATCCCATTAATGAATTTTTTAAAAGTGCCATGTTAAAGGTTTGGCAGAAATGTTGAAGTATTGATACAAAAGTTGTTAAAGGAAAGGAAACAGAGAGCAGTGGTGCACAGTTGTTTTTTGAATTAGAAGAACATGCACAGTGGAGCTCCCAGGAGCCAATATCAGGATCATTACTTTGCTTGATATATATTAAACAAGTGGACTTGAGTGTACAGAGCACAGTTTCAAAATTTGCAACTATAGTGAACATTGAAGAGGCTAGTGACTAATTTGCTAGAGTTCTTTGAAGATGTGATAAGCAAAGTGGATAATGGGGATCCTGTAGATGTAGTATATCTGGATTTCTAGAAGGCCTTTGATAAGGTGCCGCACAAAAGATTAATACACAAGATAAGATCACATGGAGTTGGGGTAATATATTAGCGTAGATAAAGGATTGGCTAACCAACAGAAAGCAGAGAGTTGGGATAAATGGGTCTTTTCCTGGATGGCAAGCTGTAACTAGTGGGGTGCCACACGGTTCGGTCCTTGGGCTCCAACTATTTACAATCTATGTTAATGACTTGGATTCAGGGATAGAAGGTACTATAGCTAAATTTGTAGATGACACCAAAATAGGAGGGAAAGTGAGTTGCAATGAAGAAATAAGAAAATTGCAAATGGATGTGGACAGGTTAGATGAATGGGGCAAAATTTGGCAGATGGAGTTTAACGTGGATAAGTGTGAGGTTATCCATTTTGGTTAGAAGAATAAAAAGGTGACTTATTATTTAAATGGAGAGAAACTTCAGAATGCTTCAGTACAGAGGGATCTGGGTGTCCTCGTGCATGAATTGCTGAAAGCTGGTATGCAGGTACAGAAGGTAATAAGGAAGGCAAATGGAATTTTGGCATTTATTGCTAAAGGAATAGAGTATAAAAATAGGGAAGTGTTGTTGCAACTGTACAAGGCATTGGTGAGACCGCACTTGGAGTACCGTGCACAGTTTTGGTCCCCTTACTTGAGGAAGGATTTAGTTGTATTAGAGGCGGTTCAGAGGAGGTTCACTAGATTGATTTCAGAGATGTGGGGCTTGTCTTATGAGGAGAGATTGAGCAGTTTAGGGCTATAACCGCTAGAGTTTAGAAGGATGAGAGGGGATGTAATTGAGGTATATAAGATGCTAAAGGGGATAGACAAAGTAGATGTGGAGCAGATGTTTCTCCTTGTGAGGCATTCTAGAATGAGAGGTCATAGTTTTAGGTTTAGGGGTGGTAGATTTAAATCAGAGATGAGGAAGAATTAATTTTCTTTAAGGGTCGTGAATCTGTGGAATTCATTACCTCAGTGGATGCCTGGATGCTGAATAAATTTAAGGAGGGGATAGACAGATTTTTAATTAGTAACGGATTGAAAGGTGATGGGGAGAGGGCGGGAAATTGGAGTTGAAGCCGAAATTAGATCAGCCACGATCGTATTGAATGGTGGGGCAGGCTTGAGGGGCTGAATTGCCTACTCATGCTCCTAGTTCTTATATTCTTATGATAAACTTCAAAAGGGCATAGACTGGCTGATGTCGACATGTGGCAGGCGAAATGTAATGCAGAAAAGCAGAAAGAGATAGATTTTGGAGGAAGAGCAAGGAGAGGCAATTAAAAATAAATGGTACAATTTTAAAGGGTGTGCAGGAGCAGAGGGACATGGGGGTACATGTGCACAAATCATTGAAGGTGGCAGGCAACATTGAGAAAATGGTTAAATATGGATACAGGATTCTAGACTTTATAAATAGAGGCAAAGGGCAGAATGTTACATTGAGGTGGTGGCCCTGCCCCCAAGCTGAAAGTCAGGAGTGAGCCCATCTCCATGTACGTCTATGAAGCCCAGGCCCTCAGCCTGTTAACTGGCTCAGGTTGCGGCTTCCGCATCACCTTGCACAAGTCCCAACTGCTAGTGCTGCAAGTCAATCAGATGGCCGCAGCTCTCCTGTCCCAGCCATGGTGTGGTGGCCACTGTTCGGATTGCAGCCAGCCCCCCATCAGGATATGATGGGAAGGAAAAGAGAGGCTTTTAGCAGGTACAAGGGAAGCAAATCAGCAGAGGAGATTGCAGGGGCTCTGACCTAATTTTTTAATTCCTCTCTGGCCACAGGGGAGGTGCCAGAGGACTGGAGAACAGCTAATGTGGTTCCGCTATTTAAGAAAGGTTGTAGAGATAAGCCAGGGAACTACAGGCCAGTGAGTGTCACATCAGTGATAGGGAAACTATTGGAGAAAATTCTGAAGGAGAGAATCTATTTCCATTTGGATAGGCAAGGTTTGATCAGGGATAGTCAGCATGGCTTTGTCAGAGGGAGGTCATGCCTAACAAATTTGATTGAATTTTTTGAGGAGATGACCAGGTGTATAGATGAGGGTAGTGCAGTTGATGTAGTTTATATGGGTTTCAGCAAAGCCATTGACATGGTCCCACATGGGAGACATAAAGGCAGCAAATGCACATGGATACAGCGTAATTTGATAAGGTGGATTCAAAATTGGCTTAGTTGTAGGAGACAGAGGGTGATGACAGAAGGATGCTTTAGTGACTGGAAGCCAGTGTCCAGTGGCATACCACAGGGAGCTGTGCTGGTCCCCTATTATTTGTCATTTATATAAACAATTTAGATGACTATTGTGGGGGGTAGGATTAATAAGTTTGCAAATGACATAAAGATAGGCTGGGTGGTTAACAGTGAGGTTGAGTGCTTTGGGCTACAGGAAGATATAGATGGGATGGTCAAATGGGCAGATAAGTGGCAGAGAGAATTTAACCCTGAAAAGTGTGAGGTGGTACACTTTGGAAGGAGTAATTTGACAAGGAAGAATTCAGTGAACAGCTTGAAACTAGGAAGTTCTGAGGAACAAAGGGACCTTGGCATATGCGTCCAGAGATCTCTAAAGGTGGAGGGGCATGTTAATGGGGTGGTGAAAAAGGCATATGGGACACTTGCCTTTATCAATCAAGGCGTAGATTACAAAAGTAGAGAGGTCATGTTGGAATTGTATAGAACCTTAGTGAGGCCACAGCTGGAGTACTGTGTGCAGTTCTGGTTGGCATATTATAGGAAGGATGTGATTGCACTGGAGGGGGTGCAGAGGAGATTCACCAGGATGTTGCCTGGGATGAAACATTTAAGTTATGAAGAGAGATTGGATAGACTTGGGTTGGTTTCGTTGGAGCAGAGAAAACTGAGGGGTGACCTGATCGAGGTGTACAAGATTATGAGGGGCATGGACAGGGTGGAATGGGAGCAGCTGTTCCCCTTAGTTGAAGTGTCAGTCACAAGGGGCACAAGGAAGAACAGCCAGAGGTCATGGTACACATTAGTACTAACGACATAGGTAGGAAGAGTGATAAGGTCCTGCAGCGGGAGTTCAGGGAGTTAGACAGAAATTTAAAAAACAGGACCTCTAGGGTTGTAATCTCAGGATTACTCTCTGCGCCACGTGCCAGTGAGGCTAGAAATAGGAAGATAGTGCAGCTAAACACGTGGCTGAACAAATGGTGTAGGAGGGAGAGTTTCCAATACCTGGATCAGTGGGATCTCTTCCGGGGCAGGTGGGACCTGTACAAGAAGGACGGGTTGCATCTAAACTGGAGGGGCACCAATATCCTGGCTGTGAGGTTTGCTAGTGTTACTTGGGAGGGTTTAAACTAGTATGGCAGGGGGGTTAGAACCAGAGCAATAGGTCAGCAGGTGAAATAAATGACTGGGAACCAGTGAATATGGCCAGTAGGGCTAAGAGGAAGGGCAGGCAGGGAGAAATTACTGAACACAGTGGGACTGGGGGTCTGAAATGCATTTGTTTCAATGCGAGAAGTATAACAGGCAAGGCAGATGAGCTTAGAGCTTAGATTAGTACTTGGGACTATGATGTTATTGCTATTACAGATACTTGATTGAAGGATGGACAGAATTGGCAGATAAACGTTCCAGGATTGAGATGTTTCAGGCTGGATAGAGAGGGATGTAGAAGAGTTGAGGGAGTTGCACTGCTGGTTAGGGAGAATATCACAGCTGTACGACAGGAGGACACCTCGGAGGGCTCATGCAGCGAGGCAACATGGGTAGAGCTCCGGAATAGGAAGGGTGTTGGGGGTTTACTATAGGCCACCCAATTGCTGGCGGGAGATTGAGGAACAGTTATGTTGGCAGATTTTGGAAAGATGTAAAAGCAATAGGGTTGTTGTGGTGGGGGATTTTAATTTTCTCTATATTGACTGGGAATCACTTAGTGTTAGGCGTTTGGATGGTGCAGAATTTGTAAGGTGCATCCAGGAGGGCTTCCTGAGACAATATGTAGATAGTCCAACTAGGGAAGGGGCAATACTGGACCTGGTATTAGTGAATGAACCCAACCAGGTGGTTGAAGTTTCACTAGGGGATCATTTCGGGAAAAGTGACCATAATTCAGTAAGTTTCAAGGTACTGGTGAATAAGGATAACAGGAGGCCTTGGGTTAAGGTGCTTAATTGGGAGAAGGATAATTATCACAATATTAGGCAGGAATTGAGAAATCTAGACTAGAGGTGGATGTTTGAGGGCAAATCAACAACTGACATGTGGGGGGCTTTCAAAATTCAGTTGATAAGAATTCAGGACCGGCATGTTCCTGCTAGGATGAAGGATAAGTATGGCAAGTTTCAGGAACCTTGGCTAACGAAGGATATTGTGAGATTAGTCAACAAGAAAAGGGAAGCATTCGTAAGGGCTAGAAGGCTGGGAACAGATGAAGGAGAATATAAAGAAAGTAGGAAGAAACTGAAGCAAGGAGTCAGGAGGGCTAAAAGGGGTCATGAAAAGTCATTGGCAACCAAGATTAAGGAAAATCCCAAGGCCTTATATACATACGTAAAAAGCAAGAGGAAAGGGTAGGCCCAATCAGGAACAGAGGTGGGAATGTGTGTGTGGAGCCAGAAGAAATGGGAGAGATATTAAATGAATACTTCTCATCAGTATTCACCAAAGAGAAGGACTTAGTGGTCGATTTGTCTAGGGAAGAGTGTGTAGATGGCCTGGATCATGTTGGGATCAAAAAAGAGGAGGTGTTAGGCATCTTGAAGAATATTAAGGTGGATAAGTCCCCAGGGCCAGATGGGATCTACCCCAGAGTACTGAGGGAGGCAAGGGAGGAGATTGCTGGAGCCTTGACAGAAATCCTTGTATCCTCACTGGCTACGGGTGAGGTCCCAGAGGGCTGGAGAATGTCCAATGTTGTTCCATTGTTTAAGAAGGGTAGTAGGGATAATCCAGGAAATTACAGGCTGGTGAGCCTTACATCAGTGGTAGGGAAATTATTGGAGAAGACTCTTTGTGACAGGATTTACTACCATTTGGAAGCAAATGGTCGTATTAATGAGAGGCAGCATGGTTTTGTGAAGGGGCGGTCGTGTCTCACTAACTCGATCGAATTTTTCGAGGAAGTGACAAAGATGATCAACGATGGAAGGGCAGTGAAATCTACATGGATTTCAGTAAGGCCTTAGACAAGGTCCCTCATGGCAGACTGGTACAGAAGGTGGAAGTTGCACGGGATCAGAGGTGAGCTGGCAAGATGGATACAGAATTGGCTTGGTCATAGAAGACAGAGGGTAGCAGTGGAAGGGTGCTTTTCTGAACGGAGAGCTGTGACTAGTGGAGTTCCGCAAGGATCAGTGCTCGGACCTTTGCTGTTTGTAGTATACGTAAATGATTTGGAAGAAAATGTAACTGGGCAAATTAGTAAGTTTGCAGACGACACTAATATGGGAGGAGTTGCAAATAGTGAAGAGGATTGTCAAAGGACACAATGGGATATAGATCGGTTGGAGACTTGGGCAGAGAAATGGCAGATGGAGTTTAATCCGGACAAATGCGAGGTAATGCATTTTGGAAGGTCTAATACAGGCAGGAATTATACAGTAAATGGCAGAACCCTTAAGTGCAATGACGGGCAGAGGAATCTGGGTATACAGATCCACAGGTCACTGAAAGGGGCAACGCAGGTGGATAAGGTAGTCAGGAAGGCATATGGCATGCTTGCCTTCATCGGCGGGGGTATTGAGTATAAAAGCTGGGAAGTCATGCTGCAGCTGAAAAGAACCTTGCTTAGGCCACACTTGTAAGATTGCGTGCAATTCTGGTCACCACATTACCAGAAGGATATGGAGACATTGGAGAGGGTGCAGCGGAGATTTACCAGGATGCTGCCTGGTCTGGAGGTTATTAGCTATGAGGAGAGGATGGAGAAACTCGGATTGTTCTCACTAGAGTGACGAAGATTGAGGGGCGATTTGATAGAAGTTTACAAAATTATGAGTGGCATGGACAAAGTAGATAGTCAGAAGCTTTTTCCCAGGGTGAAAGAGTCAATTACTAGGGGACATAGATTTAAGATGAGAGGAGAAAAGTTTTGAGGAGATGTGCGGGGCAAGTTTTTTATGCAGAGGGTAGTGGGTGTCTGCAATTTGCTGCCAGAGGAGGTGGTGGAAGCAGGTACGATAGTGGTGTTTAAGAGGCAGCTTGACAAATACATGAATAGGATGGGAATAGAGGGATACGGACCCCAGAAGAGCAAAATGTTTTAGTTTGACAGGCAATATGATCGGCGCAGTCTTGGAGGGCCGAAGGGCCTGCTCCTGTGCTGTACTTTTCTTTGTTCTTTGTTCTTTATAAGTTCAAGGTGAGTGACAAGACTTTTAGGGGGATGTGAGGAAAAACCTTTTTACCCAGAGGCTGATGATGGTCTGGAATACGCTGCCCGGGAGGGTGGTAGAAGCAGGTTGCCTCAAATCCTTTAAAAAGTACCTGGATGAGTACTTGGCACATCATAACATTCAAGTCTGTGGGCCAAGAATTGGGTAGGTCGGTCAGGTGTTTCTCACATGTCAGTGCAGACTCGATGGGCTGAAGGGCCTCTTCTGCACTGTGATTTTGTGATTTGGTGATTGTTGCCGGAGGCAAGACAATGAAGTAAGTGGGGCTGTTTTGCCAGGGCAAGCCCGGCAAGGGGAGTGGGAGCCTCTGATCTGGTGGCTGGGGGTAGGGGTATAATCGGTGGCAAGGATCATCATGGGAGGGGGGGGGAGAGGGGTGTGCCTCCACTGGGCACAGGATGCCTGAACAGGAGGTGTACCCCTGTAAGCCATCAGGCCGCAAGGTTTACCTGTGGCATGGGCACCCTCCCTTCACCACTTGTAAAATACTAGCATGGCACGTGAAGGATTTTTAAGAGCTCAATTTGCCCAAGAGCAGGCGGGCTGCTGCCCAACATCATTCCCACAGCGATAAAATTCAACGGAGGTAGTTTAGGATGGGCATGCATCCTCCACCATAAAACTGGTTTAACCCTCCCTCAGCCCCTGCTCCCAAACCACTTGCCTGACCCTTTCCATGGTGGGACGGGTGGAGTTGGGGGAATGGTGTAAGAAGCAACAATGTCATGACGAACCTTTTTAAAACTTTAGCTCAGCCACAGCTGGAGTATTGATAAGAATATTAACTGCCAAGAAGAAGAGGGTTCAGGAAGGAGTGGATTTGGAGGATTAAATGGTCCAAAATGTCAGAAACCCAACATGCTCCCGTCCACTTCTTGGGTTTTCCCACAGTGCGTTCCTAGGTGAGCTGGAAGGCCCATGGAGACGAATCCGTGATTTCAATTTTCAAATATGGAATAAATCGTGGCTTTAACAGCATGGGCAGTGTAGAATTCATCGGGGTGAACAATGTAAGAGCACACTGGGGAGTCATTGATCAATGAAACTGACAGGCGAAAAAGCCTTTCATCAGTGAAATTCAATGGCTGCTGACTTGCCTAGTTAAGAAGCTTGTGCATGCAAGACTCCTTCTGAGAGTGTGATTTCACTGCTTCACAGGTTTTTGGAAGTTATTTCACCTACCTTGGACTTGACTCTCATTGATTTGATCTTTCTTGCTGTCAGCCTTCACTGCAGCAAGGGTGCAACCTATGCAGTTACAGCAAGGACTTCCGATGTTGAACCAGAGGAGCAGTGACACCAACATCAGCAGCAACTTCAATAGCATTAGCCTTTTTTGCAGGCATATACTGTTTCACCAGGTAGAAGAAATGCACACAGAGCTCCAGCTCAAAGGAAGGGATCCCCTCCACCCCAGCACACTGACATGTTGACATGATAAAGTAGTCGTACCTCGGAAAGCTCAGGCCTTTCATGTCATGGCAGACATCTGCAGCTTCATGGAATGAGACCTCCTTTCAAGAGACCCAGGTGGGCATGCATTGCCCAAGGTTACCAACACCACCATTTTTTGCCTTTGATTTCTTTGCCTCTGGCATTTTCCAGGTGGTGACATTCACAATATTTCACTATCTGTTTCCCAGGTGACTGACGCCATGTTTGTCAAGCTGCCACTTAAGTCCACTTTGGCATCAATGGGACCAGTCAAAGAGAGCGGGCGCTTGGATTTGCTATGCGTATGGATTCCCACAGGTACAGGACATTATTGATTGCACACATGTCATAAAGCCATTGTCATTATGGCACAGGAGGAGGCCATTCAGCCATTTCTGGCTTTCTGGAGAGTGATCCAATCAGCCCCATTATATCCCATAGGCCTGCAAGTTTATTTCCCACAAGTGCCCATATCATTCATCATCTCCATTCCACTTGGAAATTACCACTCGCTGCGAAAAAATGTTCTTCTTCATATCTCTTTTGTATCGCTTATGAAGTGGTTGTGTAGTATTAATGTAGTACAAGATTAATAATCCTTAACCCAGCCTAACGCTCTGGGGACACAGGTTCAAATCTCACTGCAGTGGCTCATAGAACTTAAATTCAATTAATTGATAAATCTGAAATTAGAAGCTATTCTCAGTAATGGTGACAATGAAAATATCAGGCTGTCATAACTATCTAGGGGTGGGAATTTCCAGTCACATCTGCTGCAGAGTCCAAAGCCAACAGACCTTTTGCAGGTTTGTTAAATTTTCCATCCTGCCCACGACAATTTCTGCACAATGGACAGGACCTGAAGATTTAACGTCCTTCAGGGAAGGAGATCTGATGTCCTTACCTTGTCTGGCCTACATGTGACTCCAAACCCACTTTTAACTGCCCTCTGAAATGTTCAAGCAAACCACTCAGTGGTCCCGCTATAGAAAAGTCAAAAAGGAATAAAACTTGAAGGACTACCCGGTGTCAATCTATGCACCAGAAATGACAATGGCACACCCTTCCCAGTTGACCCAGTAAACTCCTGTTTGCTAACATCTGGGTGCTCGTGTCAAAATTTGAGAGCTGTCCCACAGTTAGTCGAGCAACAGCCTAACTTACATCAAAACTTACAACTAATGTCCCAGATATCACCATAATTATCCCCGAGTATGTCCTGTCCCACCAAGAGAACAGACCCAGCAGAGGTGGCAGCACAGTGATATAAAGACAGGAGGGAGTTGCTGTGGAAGTCCTCAACATTGATTCCAGACCCAATGTTGTCTCATGGCATCAGGACAAACACAAGCAAGGAAACTTCAAGCTGATTACCACCTACAGATCCATCAGCTGATGAATCCTTCATGTTGAATACCACTTGCAAGAAACACCAAGGGTAACAAAGGGACAGAATGTACTCTGAGTGGGGGATTTTACAAGATGTCCATCAGTACAAACATAGAAACATAGAAAATAGGAACAGGTGTGAGCCTTTGAGCCTGCTCCGCCATTCATTATGATCTTGGCTGATCATCCAACTCAATAGCCTACTCCCGCTTTCTCCCCATATCCTTTGATCCCTTTCGTCCGAAGAGCTATATCTAACTCCTTCTTGAAAACATAAAATGTTTTGGCCTCAGCCACTTTCTGTGGGAGTGAATTCCACAGGCTCACCACTCTCTGGGTGAAGAAATTTCTCCTTATCTCAGTCCTAAATGGTCTACTCCGTATCCTCAGACTGTGATCCCTGGTTTTGGACTCCCCCACCATCGGGGACATCCTTCCTACATCTACCTTGTCCAGGATAGAATTGTATAGGCTTCTATGAGATCCCCCCATTCTTCTGAACTCCAGCGAATGTAATCCTAACCGACTCAATCTCTCCTCATACGGCAGTCCCACCATCCCAGGAATCAGTCTGGTAAATATTCGCTATACTCCTTCTATAGCAAGAATATCCTTCCTGATATAAGGAGACCAAAACTGCACATAATATTCCAGGTGTGGTCTCACCAAAGCCCTGTTTGATTGTAGCAAGACTTCCTGCTCCTGTACTCAAAGCTCTTGCTATGAAGGCCAACCTACCATTTGCCTCTTTACCGCCAGCTGCATCTGCATGCTTACCTTCAGCAACTGGTGTACCCAGGTTTCATTGTACATTCCCCTCTCTCAATTTATAGCCATTTAGATAATAATCTGTCTTCCTGTTTTTGCTACTAAAGTGGATAAGCTCACATTTATCCGCATTATACTGCATCTGCCATGCATTTGCCCACTCACTCAGCATGTCCAAATCACACTGAAGCTTCTTTGCATCCTCCTCACAGCTCAAACTCTCACCCAGCTTTGTGTCATCTGCAAATTTGTAGATATTACATTTAGTCCCCTCAACTAAATCATTAATATATGTTGTGAAAAGGTGGGGTCCCAGCACTGATCCCTGTGGTGCCCCACTAGTCACTGCCTGCCATTCAGAAAAAGACCCATTTATTCCTACTCTTGGTTTCCTGTCTGCCAACCAGTTTTCTATCCATCTCAATACACTACCCCCAATCCCATGCGCTTTAATTTTACATGCCAATCTCTTATGTGGGATTTTGTCGAAAGCCTTCTGAAAGTCCAAATAAACCACATCCACTGGCTCCCCCTCATCAACTCTACTAGTTACATCCTTGAAAAATTCCAGTAGATTTGTCAAGCGTGATTTCCCTTTCATAAATCCTGACTCTGTTCCATTCTGCCACTGTTTTCCAAGTGCTGTGCGATTAAATCTTTTATAATGGACTCTAGAATTTTACCCACTACTGACTGGTCTATAATTCCATTTTCACTCTTACCTCCCTTTTTAAATTATGGGGTTACATTAGCTACCCTCCAATTTGTAGAAACTGTTCCAGAGTCTATAGGATCTCGGAAGATGACCACCAATGCATCCACTATTCCTCGAGCCAATTCCTTAAATACTCTGGGATGTAGATTATCAGGCCCTGGGGATTTATTGGCCTTCAATCCCATCAATTTCCCCAACACCATTTCCCTACTAATACTGATTTCTTTCAGTTCCTCCCTCTCACTAAACTTTGTGTTCCCCAACATTTCTGGTATGTTATTAATGTCCTCCTTTGTGAAGACAGAACCAAAGTATGTATTTAGCTGGTCAGCCATTTCTTTGTTCCCCATTATGAATTCCCCTGTTTCTGACTGTAAGGGACCTACATTTGTCTTCACCAATCTTTTTCACTTCACGTACCGATAGTAACTTTTACAGTCAGTTTTTATGCTCCCTGCAAATTACTCTCGTACTCTGTTTTCTCCTTCTTAATCAATCCCTTGGTCATCCTTTGCTGAATTCTAAACTGCTCCCAATCCTCAGGTCTGTTGTTTTTTCTGGCCAATTTGTATGCCTCTTCCTTGGATCTAATACTATCTCTAATTTTCCTTGTAAGCCATGGTTTGGCCACCTTTCCTGTTTTACTTTTGCGCCAGACAGAAATAAACAATTGTTGCAGTTCACCCATGCACTCTTTGAATGTTTACCATTGCCTATCCACCGTCATCCCTTTCAGTAACTTTTCCTAATCCATCATAGCCAACTCGCGCCTCATACTACTATAGTTTCCTTTATTAGGATTCAGGATCCTACTCTCAGAATCAACTATGTCACTCTACATCTTGATGAAGAATTCCATCATATTATGGTCGCTCATCCCCAAGACACAACCAGATTGGCAATTATTCCTTTCTCATTACATAATACCCAGTCTAGGACGGCCTGTTCTCTAGTTGGTTCCTCAATGTATTGACCCAGAAAACCATCCCATACACACTCCAGGAATTCCTCCTCTACGATATTGTTACTAATTTGATTTGCCCAATCTATTTGCAGATTAAAGTCACCCATAATTTCAGATGATCCTTTATTGCAAGCGTTTCTAATTTCCTGTTTAATGCCATTCCCAACATCAGCACTACAATTGGAGGGTCTATATACAACCCCCACCAATGTTTTTTGCCCCTTAATGTTTCTTAGCTCTACCCATAGAAATTGCACATCGTCGGAGCTAATATCTTTCCTCACTATTGCGTTAATTTCCTCTTTAACCTGCGATGCAACCACCTTTTCCTTTTTGACTGTCCTTCCTAAATACTGAATACTCCTGGATGTTCAGTTCCCATCCCTGGTCACCCTGCAGCCATGTCTCCGAATCCCGACTATATCATACCTGTTTCCATCTATTTGCATGGTTAATTCATCCACTTTATTGCGAATGTTCCTTGTGTTAAAGCCCCAAGCCTTAAGGCTTGTCTTTTTAACATTACTCATCCCATGCCCACTATTTTTCACTGAGGCCGTGTTTGATTCTTGCCCTTGATTTCTCTGCCTATCACTTTTCTTATTCCCCTTTCTGCCTTTTGTTCTTGTCCTAGATTCCCCCTCCTCTGACTCCTTTCATAGATTCCTTCCCCCTGCCATTTTGTTTTAAACCATCCCCAATCACTGCAGCAAATATTCCCCCTAGGACATCAGTCCTGGTCCTGCCCAGGTGTAATCTATCCAGTTTGTATTGGTCCCACCTCCCCCAGAACCAGTCCCAATGTCCCAGGAATCCGAAACCCTCCCCCTCACATCATCTCTTCAGCCATGTATTCATCCAACATATCCTGCCATTTCTACTTTGACTGGTGTGTGGCACTGGTATTAATCCTGAGATCACTACCTTTGAGGTCCTACTTTTCAACTTACGTCCTAACTCCCTATATTCTGCTTTTAGGACCTCATCCCTTTTTTTACCTATGCCGTTTGTACCAATGTGTACCACGACCAATGGCTGTTCACCCTCCCCCTTAAGAATGTCCCGTAGCCGCTCTGAGACATCCTTGACCCTAGCACCAGGGAGTCAACATACCATCCTGGAGTCTTGTTTGTGGCCACAGAATTGCCTACCTATTCCCCTTACAATTGAATCCCCTATAACTACTGCATTCCCACACTTTTTACTCCTCCCCTGTGTAGCAGAGCCAACCGTGGTACAACGACTTTGGCTGTTGCTGCTTTCCCCTAAGAGGCCATTCCCCTCAACAGTATATAACGCGGTATATCTGTTTTGCAAGGGAATAGCCACAGGAGATTCCAGCACTGCCTGCCTAGTCCTATTGCTCTGCCTGGTGGTCACACATTCCCTTCTTGCCTGTGGACTCTTAGCCTGCGGTGTGACCACCTCTCTTTATGTGCTATCCACGATACTCTCCACCGCGCAGATGCTCCATAGTGTCTCCAGCCGCCGCTCCAGCTCCAAACCCCTGGCTTCTAGGAGCTGCAGCTGGAGATACTTCCTGCACACATGCTGGCCCCAGGCATTGAAAATGTTCCCGGCTTCCCACGTAGAGCAGGAGCACACCATGTCTTTGAGCTCTCCTACCATGACTTACCCTTTTAAATTAAATTAAACCTTTTAGAAGATACTTAATATCAATTATTCTAGGACCCTTCTTCCCTGCTCCTTGTTGTTACAGAATCTCACCCTTACAAACAATGAAATACAAAATAAGACCTTAAAAATTATAAGCAATAAAAGTAGTAAATACTTACCCGACCGTACTCAAAGGATCACCTCGTTCCCTCCTCACCAAACTCCCTCAGTCACCTCTGCTCTCCTTTTCAACCCCCAGCTCCTCTCGCGCTCCTTTTCAACTCCCGGCACCTCTCGCGCTCTTTTTACCTTGGTAGCACCACTACTGACCAAGCTGGTCAAGTCCTGAAGGACAAATCTACCAGACCGGGCCTGCAGCAGACAGTGAGGGAACCAACAAGAGGGGGAACAAAAACTATTTGGCATCACCCTCATCAATCTACCAATTTCAGATGATCTGTCCCATCGCAGATCGTATGGTCAGAATGACTACCATACAGTCCTCGTGGACATTGTTAAGACTCCCAACTTACCTGATTCCTAGATGGAGGCTAGAAACCACAAGTCAAGCCTGTCCTGGGAGTTTCTGCATATGTGCAGATCGAGGGCAGGCTGCACATGAGCAGTCCAGCATTTTAGATTTTTTTTGGGCTTGGGACAAGTGCCCTGTGCACCAATGTGGAAGAAATGGTGCAAAACCTTACCATGAGACCCAGGAGTAGGGTGCCATAATGAGATGAGCCCAGGGATTGGGGTGAGGGAGAGGGGGCAGAGAGAGGTCCCAAAGAGGGAACCCAAGAGAGGGAACCCAGGGAAAGGGATTAGGGAGAGGTTCTAGAGAGAAAGAACTGGTGAATGAGCCACCAGCAGGAGGAGACCACCAGTAGGAACCAACGGAGAGAGGAGCAAAGAAAGAAGCTCCAAACAGTAAAATGTTGCAGTTGGCAGGCTTAAAGTATTTAGGGCTCAGGAGAAGCCCTGGAGATTTGAAAAGGCAGTGGAAAGTTGGTGACTTTGTGCTGCTGGGGTAACCTTGCTACCTTTGCAACTGTAGTGTTCTGCTCAGTGTAGCTGAAGAGCTGGAGTTGTGCTTGTAAATTGGTGTTGGATTGTAGACTCAGGAATCCAGGGAAACAGAATCTTGGGAAGCGAGATTGAAACTCTGGCTAGTGAGCAGTCATTGAAGCAGACAAAGTCAGAGTGACTTTGAGTGATTTCCAAGACAAGGTCTTTAAAAGGGAAGAGAGAATACTTGGAACCCCTCATGAGGAAGAGAAAATTTTAATGAGATTGTGTAACTCACTGTGGATGCTGACCTCTGGGCATGTTGCTGAGAAATCCATGGGATCTGTCTTGGTCGCATTTTCTATTTAACGTGCAGTGTGGGTGTTACCAAGTTTGCCTGCTTTTTTTTGTTTAAAAACCATGAAATCTTGTGGCTTTATTCTGTGCCTTGGATCTCAAACTTTGCCTACTTTAAAAACGTTACTAGTCCCCAACCAGATTGTACTAGAAACTTGGGGCCCTGGTCCAGGATTATAACAATGTGAAGTCCTGTCTTCACTGAGGACACCCTCCATTTTGCTATGTGGTAATATCAATGTGCTGAGCAGAATAAACTCAAAATAGATCTCGTAGCTCAAAACCAGGCATCCATTTGGCACTGTGGGCCATCATGAGTGGACTGAACAACATAGAAAATGGTCAAATTCCTTTTTTTTTTAAATGATAGTATGATTAGTAAATGGTTTATGGGTTAAAATGAATCTAGTGCAACGAAGGAACATGGGCTTTCATTCTTAGGGAAGAGAACTCAGACACATGGGAGCCTAACATCTGTAGTCCTGTGGTACAGGAGGAAACACAACAATAATTAGACAACTTGTAGAAAAGTTTAGGTTTAATAGCTAATTTGTAGTTTAGTTATGGGTAATGGTCAAGGAATCGAAGTATATTAATCAATTAACTCAACACGATATTTTGCTGAATTTAGTCAGTACAGGAAACTAGTAAATCACATGACTAGGCCCTTGTTAAAAGTCAAATCCACACATTAAGTGAGAGATACCACATAACTCCAAGGCAGTGCTGTGAAGTCACTCAAGATTGATTAGATTAGAATGTAAACTGTACTTCCTAAAAATCAAAACTTATCAGTTTGTGCTTCCTGAGATTCAAAAGGCTATTGTGTAACGTAAAATAACTGCAAAACTACAAGCTTCTAAACTATTAGTCAGAACTAGCCTAGTCTTTTTAACTTACGATATTGTAAATATGCAACCATCTTTAGCTTTGTAAGTTTGGAGTTGAGTTCTGTAATCACTTTTCTTAGCTATACCAATCATCTCTAGGCACCAATTTTTATATGTATTTATGTAGACTCTATGTAACCTCTGTAACTTTTTAAACTTCTGTAAGACAATGCATTGCTCTGTACTTCTTTACTATATTTTAATTAACTTGTACAAAGCACAGGCAGATAAGAATTCTACAAGACATCTAGACATCAATTAAATATTTGGGTTATTGAGCCCAAATGCTAATCAGTAGTGCTGGACACCACACTTTTACCTGGAATAAGCAAACACCAAAACTAAAAGCAGATACTAAAACTTTCTAAAGTAGTTCCACTACCTATCTCAGTGGGAAGTCACAAAATTTAATAAGACAACGGGAAAGTGCTATGATCCCCAGCTGAGTTTACCACTGGACAAGCCTGAACCCAGGGTGGAACCCAGCTTGATAGATCCTAACTTTTATTTGTTTGTTTAGGTCTGTGGAGAGGGGCTACTGAACAGAGTCACCAGAGTCAGCTAATGAACTTTTAATAAAATCATAAAACATTTATTAAACCAGAAAAAATTAACTATTCACAATACTCCTTCACCCACAACTATATGGATATATACAGATTTGTAAGGATTACACAGTTACAAAAGCTATCTTATATTTTAATGTTCACAATAGGTACACAGTCCATGTAAATCTATGGCACCCTGTGGTCAGACACACCACATTCTGAAACCAAGTGACAGATGCCACCTCAACCAGATGCTATGGATCTCTCCTCAACTCCCCCCAGACACTTGTCAAACCGTGAGCGAACTGGTCTCATTGCACTCCGTCTTTCACTGAGGGTTTCCAATTTCCACTTTCCAAGAACTCACCTTGGAATCTTCCCCCAAACTGATGCTTCTGCAAAGGTTCACCTCCAGGATTTCAAACTCAATGTTCCTCTCTTCTGGGTCACCATATACATTCAAGCTGTCTTCCATGCACTCTTTCTCTCTGACTCAGCTGTCAACAGTACACCACTGCCTCACATGCCCATAGCAAAGAGTTACAGGCCTTCAGTTATCTCTTTGAACCTTCCTCCTCTTGCCAAGCTGCTTTCACTTTAAATCTGCTTTCTGTAGATTATGTCTCTTTAAATCTGAAGCTTGGAGCCTTTCTCTCTGCCCACCATTCTTGACTTCATTAACAGGACCTTTTCCTAATGGCTGTCCTTCCTTTGACTAAAAGATTTGCTTGGGACTTACCCCTGTTTGGTTCTTTTTGGAAATCTGCTCTCACTCTGTAGTTCCCCCTCCCAGTGCCCATGCTCTCTGGAGTCCTGGCTTCAAATTGAACTCAAAAATGCTGTTTCTTTAGTTTTTCTGTGTGTCGTGGGAGGAACCTGCCTCTCTGGACACCTGTTGCTAGGCAACAGCTCAATTCTTCTACTCTCGTTTGATTACCTAAGCTGCAACAGTCATAAAATATCTCATTAGAAATGCAGGCACTTTTTAAAGTGAAACTAAAATTCAATTTAAACACACAAATACAGAAATACAAATCAAACTTAAACATTGAAGCTAAAACTCATTTCCAACAAATACCAATATACTTGACTTAAGCTATCTCTATTTCCTAACAAAAGACTATAAGAGAGAGAGAGGAACAGTACCATGAGTAATTAACAGAATAGATGATCATCCACCACATAAAAGAATCAGAAATTGATCATGCGCTGACCGAGCCAATTAGAATCCAAAATCAGGACAAATCATTCACATAAGTTGTAGTTTGGAAAGAGTTAAAAGGCACCAGCTTTGAGCTATCAGGTGCTTTGAATTTGAAGACTGCTTTCCGGCTGGGAGCAAAAGACCACAGAACTCAAGAGACAGAGAAAGAGAGAAGCCCAAGTGTCGCCTCACATCCTAGGCTGAATCGGGAAGGAAGAACGGCATTCAGCCAGTAAAGTAAGTCGCTGCCTAGTATTATTTTCATTCCTTAATAAATATTTTCCTGAGTTACATCGCTAAATTGGCTTCTATTACCTGAACTGTCAAAGTCTCATATGAACAAATATATTGAGTAGATGGATTTGAGGGTTAAACACCCCCAAAAGCTTATACCGAGGATACCCTCCATTGTATTGTGTGGCAATATCACCATGCTAAACAAGATAAACTCAGAACAGATCTAGTAGCTCAAAATTGACATCCATTTGGCACTGTGAGCCATCAGCAGCAGAACTGTATTTCACCACAATTTATAAACTTATAACTGGTTCTGTTGAAGGGTCATGAGGACTCGAAACATCAACTCTTTTCTTCTCCACCGATGCTGCCAGACCTGCTGAGTTTTTCCAGGTAATTCTGTTGTAGTTTTTTATTAAGTAGGCTTATGTCTCCTGAGTGCTACCTGTTCGATCTGCTGTAGAGTATCTAGCACATAACTGCTGGTGTCACCGTTACCTCATGGTCTACATCACATATTTCCATAACTATTCTAATACCCATTACACTACACTACATTGATGGCAAAACAACGGAGACAGCAAGCAATAGCCAGAGCTAAATGATCCCATGACCAACAGGTCAGTTCAAAATAAAAACAGAAAGTGCTGGAAATACTCAGCATGTTTGGCAGCATCTGTGGAGGAAGTAATAGGGATAGCATTTTGAGTCGAATATGACTCTTTTTCAAAACTGAAAGTAGGTCTGAAGCAGGTATTTATGACATTGGGTGTGACAGAGGTAGGGGAGGGGGGAGGAAGAGTAAAAGGAATGTCTGGGATAGAGTGTGGTGAGAGAGATTAAATGACAACAGGCTAAGGTAAAGGGAGTGGTAATGATTGTAGTTAAGAAACAAAGCATTTGCCCAGAGATTGAATGGCAGAATAATAAACTGCTCTGTTTGAAAGCAGAACTATGAAAAACAAGATTAAGACTGGCAAATGACAAAAAATAAAGAATGAAAATGGGACAGAGTTCACTGTCTGAAATTGCTGAACTAATTAGATTAATGAATTAACTCATTAATAACTAAATTACTGAACCAATGTTGAGTTCAGAAGGCTGTAAAGTGCCTAATCGAAGGATGAGGTGTTGTTACTCGAGCTTACGTTGAACTTCAGTAGAACACTACAGCAAGCTGAGGTCAGAAATATGAGCATAAGAATTAAAATGGCAAGAAACTAAGAGCTCAGGGTCATGTTTGTGGATGGAGTGGAAGTGTTCTGCAAAGTGATTATCCAATCTATATTTGGTCTCCTCAATATAGAGGAGACCACATTGTTAGCAGCAAATACAGTATACTAAATTGAAAGAAATACAAATAAATTGCTGCTTCATCTGGAAGAAATATTTGAGTCCTTAGACGGTGAGGAGAGAGGAGGTAAAGGATCAGATATTACACCCCCTGCAAGTGCATAGGAAGGTGCCATTGGAAGGGGATGGGGGTGATTGAATTGTGGTGCTGCTGAGGGAATGGCCCCTTCAGAAAGCTGACAGGGAAGGAGAGAAGATGTGCTTGGTGGTGGCATTATCCTGGAGGTGGTGGAAATGGTGGAGGATACTCCTTTAGATGGAGGCTGGTGGGCTGGAAAGTGAGGAGAACCCTACCACAGTTCCGGGAGGGAAGGGAAATGATGTGGGAAATGTGTTGGGCACAGTTGGGTGCCCTGTTAAACACAATGGCTGAGGAAATAGAAGAACACAAGAATTAGGAGCAGCAGTAGTTCATTTGACCCCTCATTTGATAAGATCTTGGCTGAGCTGACTGAGGTCTCAACTCCATTTTCTAGTCCACAGCACCCCCGCCACGTCCCCCCCCCACCCCCACCCCATCACCACCACCACCACCCAACCCATCTTGTAACCCTTGACTCCATCTCATTAATCAGAAATCTGTCTAACTAAGCCTTGGATACATTCAATGACCCTGGCTCCACTGCATTCTGAGGAAGTGAATTCCACAGACTAACACCCCTCAGCAAAAATAGTTCTCATCTCAATCTTTAATGGGAGACCCTTAATTTTTAAACTGTTCCCTAGTTCTAAACTCCCCCACAAGGGGAAAAATTCTCTCAGTATCTACCCTGTCAATTCCCCTCAGGACCTTATTTGTTTCAATAGGATCCCCTCTCATGCTTCTAAACTCCAGTGGGTATAAGCCCAACCTATTCAACCTTTCCTCTTAAGATAACTCCTTCATCCCAGGGATTAGTTGAGTGAACTTTCTCCATATTGCTCCTATGCAATTATATCCTTTAAGTAAGGAGATCAAAACTGTACACAGTAGTCCAGATGTGGTCTAACCAAAGCCCTGTACAGCTGCAGCAACATTTCCCTACTTTTATATTTTATTCACCTTGCAATAAATGCCAACATTCCAATTGCTTTCCAAGTTATTGCTGTAATTGCATACCAACTTTTTTTGTGATTCATGTACCAAGATACCCAGATTCCTCTCTACTGCAGATTTATTCAAATAATATACTGCTTTTTTCTTCTTCCTACCAAAGTGGACAAGTTCATATTTTCCCAAATTATACTCCATCTGCCAAATTTTTGCCCACTTGTTTAAACTGCCTAAATCCCTCTGCAGACCCTTTACATCCTCTTGTCAACTTACTTTCCTACCTATCTTAAGTGGCATCAGCTTACATTCAGTTCCTTCATCCCTATGCTAATCCACTAGTAACAAGTTGCCAACCTAAAAATAACCAATTTTTGTATGCCATCTTGTCTTTTGGAAATCCAAATACATCACATCCTGAGATTCTCCTTTATCCACTTTGCTTGTTACTTCCTCAAGGAACTGTAATAAATTTATCAAACACAATTTCCTTTCCAGAAAACCATGTTGCCTCAGTCTGATTGTATTACGTTGTTCTAAATGTCGTGCTATTAACTCTTTAATAATGGATTCCACTATTTTCCCTATGACAGACATTAGGCTAACTGGCCTATAGTTTTCCTCTGTCCAGCTCCCTACATTCTTGAATAGACATGTTACAGTAGTGATTTTCCAATCACTATCCAATGCACCTATCATCTAGGCAGTTACTTCTTTTAAGACCCTCGGATGAAAGCCGTCAGGTCCAGGGGACTTGACAACCTCTAGTTCTAATAGTTTTCCCAGCACCTTTCTCCTAGTGATTATGATTCTTTTAAGTTCCATCGTCTCATTTACATTTTGATTTTCAAGTATTCCTGGTTTTTTTTGTGACTTCTACAGTGAAGATAGATACAAAATACCTGTTCAATGCTTCCAATCTCCCTGTGTTTCCCATTATTAATTCCCCATTCTCACCCCCTCTAAGGGATCAACACTCATTTTAATTATTCTTTTCCTTTTTTAAATATTTGTAGAAACTCTTATTATCTACTTTTATATTTCTAGCTAGCTTTCTATCATGCTCTCTCATTATTTTTATTTATTCCTCCCTTTTTATTTTTAAGTTATTCTTTGCTGATTTCTAAAATCTGTCCAATCTTCTGATCTACCACTAATCTTCGCAGTATTATATGTTTTTTCTTTTTATTTGATACCATCCTTAACTTCCTTAGTTAACCAGGGATGGTGCATCCCTCTCAGTCTTTTTTTCTCAATGGTATATCTTTGCTGAAATTTATGGAATACGAACATATTAATTAGGAGCAAGAGTAGGCCACTCAGCCCTTCAAGTCTGATCTGCCATTCAGTAAGATCATGACTGATTTGAATGTAACCTCAACCCCAAATTCCTGCCCACCCTCAATAACCTTTGTTGATCAAGAATCTATCTAGTTCTGCCTTAAAAATATTAAAATATGCTACGTCTATTGCCTTTTGAGGAAGAAAGTTCCAAAGACTCACAACCCTCAGAGAAAAAATTTCTCCTCATCTCTGTCTTTTTAAAAAAACAGATGTCCCTAGTTTTAGATTCTCCCACTAGAGGAAATATCCTCTCCACATCCACCCTGTCAAAACCCCTCAGGACCCTAATGGTCTCAATTAAGTTGCCTCTTACTCCTCTAAATTCCAGTGGATACAAGCCTAATCTGTCCAGCCTTCCCTCATATCTCAACCCGCCCTGGTTTGATCTTTAACATCTTTAATAATAGTCTCTAACTTTTTCCCTTTGATAGATACTAGGCTAACTGGCCTATAGTTTCCTACTTTCTGTCTCCCTCCTTTTTTGAATAAAGGAGTTATATTTGCTATTTGCCAATCTAATGGAACATTCCCCAAATCTAGGGGATTTTGAAAAATTAAATGCTAGTGCATCAACTATCTCACTAGCCACTTTTTTCAAGACCTTAGGGTGAAGTCCATCTGGACCTGGAGATTTGCCAGCCCGCAGCCCGACAATTTGCTCAATGCCACTTCCCTGCTGATTGTAATTTTCCTGAGTTCCTCCCCCGCTTCCATTTCCTGATTTACAGCTATTTCCAGGATGTTACTTATGTCCTCTATAGTGAAGACCTGAAGCAAAATACATGTTTAATTCATCTGCCATCTCCTGACTTTCCATTATCAATTCCCCAGACGCACTCTCCATAGAACCAATGCTCACTTTGTTAACTCTTTTATTTAAATATCTATAGAACATAAATATCTAAATTTAAATATAAACTTAAATATCTCTTACTATCCATCTTTAAGTCACTAGCTCACTTTCTCTCATACTCTAATTTTCCCCCCTTATTAATCTTTTTGTCATTCTTTGCTGTTCTTTATATTCTTTCCAATCGTCTGACCTGCTACCCATCTTTGTGAAATTATATGCTTTTTCTTTAAGTTTGATACTGTCTTTAACTTTTTTGGTTAACCATAGATGGTGGGCCCTCCCCTTGGAATTTTTCTTTTCTCATTGGAATGTATATATTCTATGTATTCTGAAATATCCCTTTAAAATGTCTGCCACTGAACTTCTATTAACATATCCCTTAACCTCATTTGCCAGTTCAGTTCTGCTTTCATGCCCTCATAATAGCTCTTATTTAAGTTTAAAATACTGTCTTGGATGCACTTGTTTCTCCCTCAAAATGAATGTAAAAGTCAATGATATTATGAAAGCTGATACCTAGGACTGCCCTCATTAGGGAGTCATCAATTAATTCTATCTCATTGCACAATATCAGGTCTCGTATAGTCTACTCTCTGGTTGGATCCAGAACATGCTGTTCTAAGAAACTATCCTGAAAACATTCTATGAGCTCCTCATCTACACTACCTTTGCCCATCTGATTTTTCCAGTCTATATGTAGATTAAAATTCCCCCATGATTATTGCTGTACCTTCCTGGCAAGCTCCCGTTATCTCTTCTGTTATACTCTGTCCTACTTGTAGTTATAATTAGGGAGCCTGTACACCACTCCCACAAGTAAGTTCTTGCCTTTATCATTCCTCATCTCAACCCAAACTACTTCCACATCTTGGTTTCCTGAACTTAGGTCATCCCTCACTAATGCGCTATTACCATCATTAATTAACAGGGCCACTCCTCTGCCTTTTCCTAATTTCCTGTCCTTCTTAAATGTCACATACCTTCAATATTCAGGTCCCAGTCTATGTCATCCTGTAGCCATATCCCTGTAATGGCTATCAGATTGTACTTATTTATCTCTATTTGCACTATCAGTTCATCTGTTTTGTTTCAAATGCTATTTGCTTTTAGATACAGAGTCTTTACTTTTGTCCTTTTATTATTTTTGTAGCATCTAGCCTTATCTGCTCATTTACTCTAAGACTTGTACTCTCTGTTCCTTCCTGTTACAGTTTTTTTATCATTTCCCATATCAATACCTGTCTCTCTTGCCCTGTCTCTACTCTTCGGTTTGCCACATATTCCCAAATTTGTACCCTTGCCCCCAATATTCAATTTAAAACCTCTCTACTTCCCTAGTTAGGTGGCTTGCGAGGACACCAGCCCCAGCACAGTTCAGGACTCGACCATCCCAATGGTACAGATCCCACTTTCCCCAATACCGAATATCTCTTTAACTGCTGTTTATCCACTGACCTACCTTTTAACCTATTTTCCCAGTTCACTTTAGCCAATGCTGTCCTCATATCCTTGTAATTTCCTTCATTTAAGTTTAAGACACTAGTGTTAGACCCACCCTCCTCACCCTCAAAATGAATTTGAAATTTTATCATGTTATGAACATTGTTGTGTAGAGATTCCTTTACTAAGAGGTAATTGATTAATCCCGTCTCATTGTACATTGGCAGGTCTAAAATAGTCTCCTCCCTGGTTGGCACTAGAATGTACCGATCTAAGATATTATCCCAAATACACTCTATGATCTCTTATTCCAGGCTACCTTTACAAACCTGATTTGTCCATTCCATATAAAGATCAAAAAACCCATGAGTAGTGCAGTACCCCTCTTACAAGCTCCATTATTCTTTCCTGTATACCCCATCCTACAGAGTAGCTGTTGTTAGGAGGCCTGAAACCTACTCCCACCAGTGACTTCTTGCTTTTGCTATTTCTAATCTCAACCTAAACCACTTCTACATCTTGGTCTTCTGAACTAAAGTCAGTTCGCACTACTGTTTTAACATCATCTTTAATTAATAGAGCTACCCCATCACCTTTTCTTAGTTTCATGTTCTTCCAAAATATCAAATAGCCTTGAATATTTAGCTCCCATCCTTGATTAACTTGCAACCAAGTCTCAGAAATGGCTATCATACAGATTTATCTCTAATTGTGCTTTCAATTCATTCATTTTGTTATGAATGCTGTAGGCATTCAGACAGAGATACTTTAATTCTGACTCTTTAACCATTCTTACAAACTCTGGCTTGATCTCCTGTATATATGCTCTGTCCCTTCCTGCCACATTCTGGTTATCATTATCCATATCGCTACCCTGCTCTATTGCTTTGCTCTTTCTTTTACCACATCTTCCCTCACATGATCCCTTACCTCACACTGTTTCATATAAAGTCTTCTCTACCACCCTAGTTGTATAACTCACCAAAACGCTAGTCCCAGCACAGACCATTCCATCGGTACAGCTCCCACTTTCCCCAGTACTGATGCCAGTGCCCCCTGAATCAAAACCCATTTCTCCTACACCAATCTTTGAGCCACACATTCAACCACCTTGCAGCAATTTGTTCATGGTTCAGGTAATACTCCAGAGATTATTATATTTGTGGTTCTGTTTTGTTAAAAATTTAGCCCCTAGTTGCTCATAATGCCCAAGGAGAATCATTTTCCCTGTGTGAAGGTGGATGTTGTCTTTTTCAAATATTTTGGGAAGATAGTGGCACTTTGTGAATCTTATCTTCACTCTCTCCATTGGCTTCATATTCTTCCTGAAGTGCAGCACCCAGTTGAGGCCAGACCTGTGTTCTATGCAAGTTTAATACAACCCCCTTGCTTTTACATACTTATGTCTCTATTAATAAAATCTAGAATGCTGTATGCTTTAACTGCTCCCTCAACCTGCCCTGCTACACGATTTATATGCATATACATTCAGGTACTTCCTCCAGTCTGAAAAACATCCATTAATCACTGCTCTGTTTTTTGTCACTTGTAACCCTGTTGCTAGTGTCCCTTTTATTCCATGAACTATAACTCTGCCCACAAATCTGTAAATGCCTTCTTCTGAAGCTTTTTTCCCCAAATTCCCTGTTGAATTTTTTGGTGACTATATTTCATTCATGACCTCTAGTTATGTTTTTCCCACAAGTGAATACATTCATTCTCACTGTATCCACTGTCAAATGATTTCATAATATTATTAGGTTGCCCTTTGCCTGCATTTTTCGAGAAAAATAATCCAGGCTGTCCTGATATGCATACCCACGCATTTCTGGGATCATCCTTGTAAATTGTCACTGCACATTTTCCATTATCTCCACATCCCTTTTATAGCATTTAATAAACCCTAATCGTATTAATCCTATCAGGCTTTCCAACAATTATCTACTAGTTTACACCTGTTAACTATTGTGAAAGTGTCCTAATCACAAGTGAGATAAACTACAATGGACAATTACAAATGCTTTCCCTCATCACTATCATTATACAGCCGGCATAAGCAATTTCTAGATTCCATTAAAAGTGTGATAGTGACCATGTTATTCTATCGAGAACACAATTATTAATTGTTCTACATGTGGGATGTTCCCTTCTATGTGAAGCAACCTCTGCTCAATGGTTAACTAGAAGAAACGTTCAGCCGCTCGTGAACTGTCATGTACATTCATAAAGGTGAATTTTTCATCCTTTATTTCCCTATTTTTGTTTTATCTTTCACTGAATGTTCATACATATACTTTTATACTTACAGATCCGATTTCCAACGATTTGGGGAAAGAGTTTGATGTGATCCACTTGCCCTGCCGGCGCATCCTCCCCTTGGAGAAGCTGAGAGAGAGTTTCATTGGCTCGCTGAGCATGCGGGCTCAGTTCCAGACCCAGTCCGCTGCGGCTCCTTACCAGCGGCACACAGGCGCTCGAGTCGATCTGAGCGTTCTCCTTTCCGGAGTTCACCAGCACCACTGTATTTTTGGATCTTATGAGTGTTGAAGTGACAGACCCCATTTCCCTTTCGCCACCACCTGCCCGGCCTTAAATTTCAGGACGCTGCTTTCAGAGTCTTCTCCACCACTTCTCCCTGGAATATCCTAGCAGGTGCTCAGAAATGCAGCAAGGTGGCTTTTCAGGTGAAAGGGAGAGACTGTTTTGCGAAGCCCTGTACCGTTCCACTTTATCCTTTGTAAATGCCGTCATGCCCAAAGGAATATGTTGTTGTAATTCAAGTTTTCCATTTAGCTTTAGGAAGCAATGACGTAGACAGTGTTGGTAATGAAACCCCTGAAGAGAGAATTACGCTGGCGAGAAGTCCCTCAATAACATAAAACACAGCACCTGTCAGAATTCAACCTATTAGCCCGAACATAACTGTAAATACAGCCTCGTTAGAATTAATTGCAAGTTACTGTGAATATAGTATAGATAAACACAACTCTTGAGTTCACCCCAATTCATCCCGAATACGATTCATGATCGTCAGAATTCAGCTTAAAACATCCTGAATAGATTAACACAAATAAAGCAGACCTCGTCAGAATTCGCACGTTCAGTCTAAATTTAAAACTGTATAAAGCACAATCATCGCCAGAATTTATCCAAACTTGTCATGCCTATAGGTTAAACAACTGTCGGCAGAATTCGCTCGTCACCTTGATATTATCATTATTATTATTGTCTATCAGTGTGACAATAGCTGATGAAGCTGATTCGGGATGGCAGACTTTATGGCCTGTAGGATATCTGTTGTCATGTGGGATGTCTGGCTCTATGTTACCAGTTCGGGTCATGGCGTGCTCTATTCGCCACCCCACAACTGCCACCACCCCCCCCCCATCCTCCTTCACTTTTCCTCTTCATTTTGTCATGGTTGGGTCTCAAATTGCTGGGATCCTCCTCATAGACATTGCCATCACCTGGTTTGGTCCAAGGTGATGGTCTCCCAGAAGTTGATGTCAATGTTGCATTTCTTCATGTTGGCTTTCAGCACATCCTTGAACTGCTTCTTCTGACCTCCTTTGATGCATCAACCCTGACTGAGCTGGCATGTAGTTGGCGAGCTGCAAAATCCAAGAAAAATATTGCCGATGACATCAACCCCTCGACATAGCATTCTTTGATTTGACAATGGCCTCAATTCCGTAAGTTGTAAGGCACTCTGGAAGATTCTGCTGAAGCACAGGTATCCTCCAAAATTCATTACCATCCTTTGCCTGCTTCATGACATGTGAGGGGTGATTCTTAACCGATCCATTACAGATCCTGCTTCGGGAGCCAGATATCTGATATTCAACCTATGTGACCAACCCAACAAATCTGATGGCAGATGATCATAGCCTCTATATTTGTGCTGCCTGCTTGTGAGATGATAATTGTGCTTCTGTCCTCCTTCTTAATATGTAAGATCTTTCACTGGCAGCATTGATGAAACGACCCCAGTGCTTTGGAGGTGCCTCCCATACATTGTCCATGTTTTAGCCCTGTACAGTGATCACAACTGCATTGTAGGCCATCAGCTTGGTTTTGGCTTCAATGCCACAATCTTCAAACACTTGCTTCCTTGAGTGCCAAAGACTGCACCGACAGATTTCAGGCAATGCCGAATTACTTCGTCAACGTCAGCCTTCTGTGAAAGCTAACTTCCAGGGCGTCAACGTCAGCCTTCTGTGAAAGCTAACTTCCAAGGCGCCAGAAGTGTTCCACATTTTCCAGGCACTCATTATGAATCCTAATTATTGGGGCTGGGGTGTGTGCATTTGGAGTTTGCTGATGGTCTAAGTTCCATCTTCTCGTATACCTCGGTAAAAATGTTGACAATTCATTTCTGATACAGCACTTACAGTGGCATCACCAGTGTATTGGATCTCAATAACTGAGGTCAGGATGGTCTTTGTTTTTGATTGGAACCACCCGAGATTAAATAGTTTACCATCCATTTGATAAATAAGCTGCACGCCAGCAGAGAGCTTGTCTTCAGTCAGACAGAGCACGGTAGCGAGGAAGATCAATAAAATGAGTTGGAACCAATGACACAACTTGGTTTGATGCCTGTCTTAACCGCAAATGGATCCGTAATGGATCGGTTAAGGATCACCACTCACATTTCATGAAGCAGGCAAAGGATGATAATAAATTTTGGAGGATACCCGTACTCTAGCAGAATCCTCCTCGCAATTTACGGAGTTGTAGGCCTTTGTCAAATCAAAGAATGCTATGTAAAGGGGCTGATGTTGTCTGCAATATTTTTCTTGTAGTTGGTGAACTGAGTTGGTGTTTTGATGGCCTAAACCCACATGGAGATTCAGGGAGTAACTCTTCAACAAGTGTAATAAGTCATTTCAGAAGGGTTCTTGCAATGGAAAGCAGGGAGAGGCCTCTGTAATTTCCACAGTTGGATATGTTACCTTTCTTGAAGATTGACACAATCATGGTGTCCTTGAGAACCATTCGGGGCTTCCTCTTCATTCCAGATCTGTAAGATGAGGGCATGGAGCTGTAATGTTAGTTCCTCTCCTCTGTGCTTAAATATTTCAGTGGGGATTCCATCACCTCCTGCTGCTTTGTTGCCCTTCATTTGTGTGATGGCTTTCATCACCTCCATAGGCGTCGGCAGAGTTCCCAGCTCATCTCTAACTGGGTGTTGTGGGATGGGGTTGAAAATATTCTCCAACAATTGAATCTTGCTTGAAAAGGTCTTCAAAGTGCTCTCTCCAACAGGCATTGACAGCTTCCCTCTCCTTGATCAGATCTCCCCCACTCTTAGGCCTCAGTTCAGCTAGCCCTTGAGTAGTTGGGTGATAAATAGTCTTTGTGGCAGTGAAGGAGGTCATTCATGTCAGTGAAATGTTGTACTTCCTTTGCCTTGTCTGTGCATCACATCTTCTTCATGTCACAGGTGCATACTTGTTCCTTGGCCTTTACTTGTTGATAAACCAGTTTATTTATCTTTGAGTTCAGGTCCTTCTGGCAGGCGCAGCAAGTTTATGATCAGTCCAGCAGTCATCAGCCCCGGTCATTGCGCTGGTGGTGCGGACATGTTTGCGAATCCATGCATAGACGAATACGTAATCGATCAGTTGCCAGTGCTTGGACCATGGGTGTTGCCACAATGTTTTGTACTTCTTATGGAACAGGTGATGATAAGTCCATGTTCAGTGCATTTGGTAGGGAGTTGACATTTCCAATTCCTCCCCTGCCAATTGATCCATTACAGAGATTGGAATCTCTTTCAACTCTGGTGTTAAGTCTCCAAGAAGAATAAGCCTGTTCTCCTAGGGACCCCACAGAGAGCTTGGGTCAAGTTTGGTACAGAAATCTTTCTTGGTTTCGTCGTCAGCATCCAGGGTTTGGGCATGCGCATTAACCACGGTGGCGATTGGCTCCTTGCCAGACAATGAGTCGTGAGTCATTTCTTCCAAGAGGGAACTCATGAAGCCAGTTCACAAGTGCATTCTTGATGGTAAATCCAATACTGTGAACTCTGCCTTCCTCTTCAGATTTCTCTTTCTGGAAAAAAGTATAGCCACCTCAGAATTGATTGAGCTGCCCCCCTCCAGCTTGCTGGGTCTCACTCAAAGCAGCAATGTCAATGTCACATCACTGGAGTTCTCGGGAGACAAAAGCTGTGCAACATTCTGGACTTCACTCGCAGGTGTGCCCGGGAGGGTCCTGATATTTCAGTTCCCAAACCTTATTACTTTTGTCTTTTGTGCGTTTCTCCTGCAGACAGTGATCCGTCTGGATGCTGCTATCCAGTCAGGAGAGATGAGGCAGATTACGTTTAGGGCACATTTGCTAGTGCCCTCCTTAATATGAGGTGAGCAGAGTGGATTCTAAAAGAGCTGTTTAGTCAGTTACAGTTGCTGAAAGGCACCCCTAACTTATCTGAGTGCTAGACAACCGTCTTGTAACTGCCGTCTCTGTGCCAGGTCATGACTAGAAGCTTCCAGACAACACAATCCTGCTTCCATTGCTATTTGCTCGTTGCCGAAGGGCTTGGAAGATGTGCTTGGAAAGGAAGATGCCTGTGCCTGACCATTGCAGACCAGCTTCCACAGATCAAAACCTTGTTCCAAGGCAAGGAAACCAAGATAATTTGAGGTCTTGCTCTGTTGCAGCCTTTGTCCGCCAGTACAGCCATTGAGACATTCCAGATGGCACGTCTTCCTCCCCCTGTTCTGCCATTGAAGACTAGTTTGGCAGAGCCCCATCTGCTGAGTATTTATAGAGTTCCTAACAGGTCTTCATGGTAACCAATGTGGCCCAGGGCTAAAGCAGTCCCACCATCCTTCATCCTGTTTTGATTGGCCGTTTCTTAATAATTGACCAGGTTCCATGATGAGGACGAAGGGAACTCTGATATAGTACTCAAAATGAACCAGAATCCTTATCAGAATTAACATCAGGTAACCCTGAATATGATACATTTTTATTCAGTCAGCAGATGTGGGCAATGCCGGTGTGGCCAGCTGGAAGGAATTTGGGCGTGATAAATAAACCAACAGCAAGACAATCAAATTGTAGCAAAGTGCAAAGATTTATCAAGCATAAAATATGACTGAACAAACTAGGCAGTAATTAATACAGCTTACCAGGTTATACTTGCTGCTTCAGCTATGGACAAATACATGGATTGGGTTTGTTTTATAGACCTTTCAGACTTCTGTAGTTTCTTCAGACTTCTGTAATCTGCTCAGATTTCTGTAATGCTTTGATCCCAGGTAAAAGTAATCTTGTCCCTTTGGATTTTTATTCTTTCCACTGCAATGAACTCTTGATTTTGGGGTTACAAGCCCAGTAACTCTTTCAAATACAAACATGTTTCTATCTGTTTCAGATGAAGTTACATTGTTTCATGGTTTGCCATTGTGAGATTTGAACTCTTGATCTTGGGGTTACAAACCCAGTACCATAACCACTTGGCCATTTAGGCCTCCACTGCAATGAACGTGGTTTTGACCTCCTTTCTCATAAAATAATCAATTAGACACAGGATATAAGAGCACGAGGAAAGCGGCGGAGACACGGGACAAAAGACTGTGGCGGAGACATAGGATAAAAGAGCGCGAGGAGAACAGTGGAGAACACAGGATAAAAGAGCACGGCGGAGACACGGGATAAAAGAGCGCGAGGAGAGCGGAGGAGACGCGGGATAAAAGAGCGCGAGGGGAGCGGCGGAGACGCGGGATAAAAGAGCGTGAGGAGAGTTCCAGGGAGCTGAGTCGGAGGGCGGAGTTCCAGAGAGGTGAATATAAAAACCTTACCTCGGGGATTCGCGGACCTCGGCTCTTAAAAAAAAATAAAATAAAAAATAAAAAATAAAACGGTAAATCTTTGACCTGATTGGCTGGTAGAGAATCTACACTGAATTTGAAACTAAAACCTTGTTAAACTAATTAAACCAAATAAATTAATCACTTAATTAATAAGTAGAGGGTATCTAGACCAGAATCAGGGGATTACTGTTCTTAGAATTTAGCATTTATAGTAGAAATCTAGCCCTACGGAATGTATAGTTAATAAGGTGTCAATAGGCAGTTATTAGATTTAAATTGATTTATTAAATAGTTCTAGAAATGGCAGTTGCTGGGGTGAAGTGCTTCACCTGTGGGATGTTGGAAATCTGTGACGCTTCAAGTGTCCTGGACAACTACATCTGCAGGAAGTGTACCCAATTGCAGCTCCTCACAGACCTCATGGATCGGTTGGAGCAGCAGTTGATGCACTTAGGAGCATTCAGGTGGTGGAAAGCGTCATTGACAGAAAGTTTTGGAGACATGGTCACACCCAAGGTACAGACAGATAGATGGGTGACCACTAGAAGGGGCAGGCAGTCAGTGCAGAAATCCCCTGTGGCTGTCCCCCTCTCTTAACAGGTATACCATTTTGGATACTGTTGGGGGGATGGCCTATCAGGGGAAAACAACAGCAGTAGCCAGAGCAGTGGCACCACAACTGTCTCTGTTGTTCAGCAGAGGGGGTCAAAGCACAGAAGAGCAATTGTCATTAGGGGACTCTATAGTCAGGGGCTCAGATAGGCACTTCTGAAAGAGACACCAGGATGGTATGTTGCCTCCCTGGTGCCAGGATCCAGGATGTCTCTGATCGGGTATGGGACATTCTGAAGGGGGAGGGAGAACAGCCAGAGGTCATGGTGCACATTGGTACTAACAACATAGGCAGGAAGAGTGATGAAGTCCTGCAGTGGGAGTTCAGGGAGTTAGGCAGAAAATTAAAAAACAGGACCTCGAGGGTTGTAATCTCAGGATTACTTCCTGTGCCATGTGCCAGTGAGGCTAGAAATAGGAAGATAGTGCAGCTGAACACGTGGCTGAACAGATGGTGTAGGAGGGAGAGTTTCCGATATCTGAATCAGTGGGATCTCTTCCGGGGCAGGTGGGACCTGTACAAGAAGGACGGGTTGCATCTAAACTGGAGGTGCACCAATATCCTGGCTGCGATGTTTGCTAGTGTCACTCGGGAGGGTTTAAACTAGTATGGCAGGGGCGTTAGAACCAGAGCAATAGGTCAGCAGATGAAATAAATGACTGGGAACCAGTGAATATGACCAGTAGGACTAAGAGGAAGGGCAGGCAGGGAGAAATTCTGAACACAGTGGGACTGGGGATCTGAAATGCATTTGTTTCAATGTGAGAAGTATAAAAGGCAAGGCAGGTGAGCTTAGAGCTTGGATTAGTACATGGGACTATGATGTTATTGCTATTACAGAGACTTGGTTGGCAGATAAACGTGCCAGGATTTAGATGTTTCAGACAGGATAGAGAGGGATGTAGAAGAGGTGAGGGAGTTGCACTGCTGGTTAAGGAGAATATCACAGCCGTACGACAGGAAGACACCTCGGAGGGCTCATGCAGCAAGGCAATATGGGTAGAGCCCCGGAATAGGAAGGGTGCAGTCACAATGTTGGGGTTTACTATAGGCCTCCCAATTGCCAGCGGGAGATTGAGGAACAGTTAAGTAGGCAGATTTTGGAAAGATGTAAAAGCAATAGGGCTGTTGTGGTGGGTGATTTTAACTTTCCCTATATTGACTCGGAATCACTTATTGCTAAGGGTATGGATGTTGCAGAATTTGTAAGGTGCATCCAGGAGGGCTTCCTGAGACAATATGTAGATAGTCCAACTAGGGAAGGGGCAATACTGGACCTGGTATTAGGGAATGAACCCGGCCAGGTGGTCGAAGTTTCAGTCGGGGAGCATTTCAGGAAAAGTGACCATAATTCAGTAAGTTTCAAGGTACTGGTGGATAAGGATAACAGGAGTCCCTGGGTTAAGGTACTTAATTGGGGGAAGGCTAATTATAACAATATTAGGCAGGAACTGAGGAATCTAGACTGGAGGCAGATGTTTGAGGGCAAATCAACAAACTGACATGTGGGGGGCTTTCAAAAGTCAGTTGATTAGAATTCAGGACCGGCGTGTTCCTGCAAAGATGAAGGATAAGCATGGCAAGTTTCAGGAACCTTGGATAACGAAGGATATTGTGAGATTAGTCAAAAAGAAAAGGGAAGCATTCGTAAGGGCTAGAAGGCTGGGAACAGATAAAGCCCGTGGAGGATATAAAAGTAGGAAGAAACTTAAGCAAGGAGACAGGAGTGCTAATAGGGGTCATGAAAAATCATTGGCAACCAGGATTAACAAAAATCCCAAGGCCTTTTACACATATGTAGAAAGCAAGAGGGTAGCCAGGGAAAGGGTAGGCTCACTCAGGGACAGAGGTGGGAATCTGTGTGTGGAGCCAGAACAAATAGGAGAGATACTAAATGAGTACTTCTCATCAGTATTCACCAAAGAGAAGGACTTAGCAGTCGATTTGTCTAGGGAAGAGTGTGTAAATAGCCTGGATCATGTTGAGATCAAAAAAGATGAGGTGTTAGGCGTCTTGAAGAATATGAAGGTGGATAAGTCCCCAGGGCCAGATGGGATCTACCCCAGAGTACAGAGGGAGGCAAGGGAGGAAATTGCTGGGGCCTTTATAGAAATCTTTGTATTCTCACTGGCTACGGGTGAGGTCCCAGAGGACTGGAGATTGGCCAATGTTGTTCCATTGTTTAAGAAGGGTAGCAGGGATAATCCAGGAAATTACAGGCTGGTGAGCCTTATGCCGGTGGTAGGGAAATTATTGGAGAAAATTCTTCGTGACAGGATCTACTACCATTTGGAAGCAAATGGGCATATTAGTGAGAGGCAGCATGATTTTGTGAAGGGGAGGTCATGTCTCACTAACTTGATCGAGTTTTTTGAGGAAGTGACAAAGATGATCGATGATGATCGGCAGTGGATGTTATATACATGGATTTCAGTAAGGCCTTTGACAAGATCCCTCATGGCAGACTGGTACAGAAGGTAAAGTTGCACAGGATCAGAGGTGAGCTGGCAAGATGGATACAGAATTGGCTTGGTCATAGAAGACAGAGGGTAGCAGTGGAAGGGTGCTCTTCTGAATGGAGAGCTGTGACTAGTGGAGTTCTGCAGGGATCAGTGCTGGGACCTTTGCTGTTTGTAGTATATATAAATGATTTGGAGGAAAATGTAACTGGGCAAATTAGCAAGTTCGCAGACGACACTAAGGTTGGAGGATTTGCAGATAGTGAAGAGGATTGTCAAAGAATAGGACGGGATATAGATCGGTTGAAGACTTGGGCAGAGAAATGGCAGGTGGAGTTTAATCAGGACAAATGCGAGGTAATGCATTTTGGAAGGTTTAATACAGGCAGGAATTATACAGTAAATGGCAGAACCCTGACGTGCATTGATGGGCAGAGGGATCTGGGTGTACAGGTCCACAAGTCACTGAAAGTGCAACGCAGGTGGATATGGTAGTCAGGAAGGCATATGGCATGCTTCCCTTCAGCGGCAGGGGTATTGAGTAGAAAAGCTGGGAAGTCATGCTGCAGCTGTATAGAACCTTGCTTAGGCCACACTTGGAATATCGTGTGCAATTCTGGTCACCACATTACCAGAAGGATATGGAGGCGTTGGACAGGGTGCAGATGAGATTTACCAGGATGCTGCCTGGTCTAGAGGTTATTAGCTATGAGGAGAGGTTGGAAAAACTCAGATTGTTCTCACTAGAGCGATAGAGATTGAGGGGCGACTTGATAGAAGTTTACAAAATTATGAGTGGCATGGACAGAGTAGATAGTCAGAAGCTTTTTCCCAGGGTGGAAGGGTCAATTACTAGGGGACATAGATTTAAGGTGAGAGGAGAAAACTATAGAGGAGATGTGTGGGGCAAGTTTTTTACGCAGAGGGTAGTGAGTGTCTGGAATTCACTGCCAGAGGAGGTGATGGAAGCAGGTACGATAGTGGTGTTTAAGAGGCAGCTTGACAAATTCATGAATAGGATGGGAATAGAGGGATACGGACCCCAGAAGAGCAAAATGTTTTAGTTGACGGGCAATATGATCAGCACAGGCTTGGAGGGCCGAAGGGCCTGTTCCTGTGCTGTACTTTGCTTTGTTCTTTGTTCTAGTCTCCTCCTTGACAAACCATTTGAGCTATTGAACCATTTATCAGGTTCTTGACCTTCAGTTGATCCCTTCCACTTGGTTTTAGCTCCTAATCTATAACATTCCTAACTCAAAATTCTCACATTTAGACACTTGACCTATTACGTACTGGTTTTGACTAATTCTGTAAAGTTCCTTGCAGCTACAAGCAAATATGCAAAGGTTTACTTAGAGTCTAAACTATGGTACTTGAGGTTACATGAGGGCATGTGTCAAAGCTGCAGAATTTGAATACATGCTTAATTTCTTTACAAAGAATGACTTTAAAACATGATTTTCTCACACAGCATTTAAGACCCATCCTCAAGTTCCCTTGCAAAGGTGGTGGTGAACATCCTTCTGAGCCACTGCAATCCAGGTACTATCAATATAGTATTATTAGGGAGGGAGTTCCAGGAGTCTGACCAGGGAGGATGAAGGAACAGCGATATATTTCCAAGTCAGGATGGTGTGTGACTTGGAGGAGAACTTGGTGACGCTGATGCTTCCAGTTGTCCTTTGTTACTTTAAGTGGTACAGGTTGTGGGTTTGGAAGGTGATATCAAAGGAGACTTGAAGAGTTGCTGCAGTGCATCTTGTATAGGGTATCAAAGGGATCAAAGGATATGGGGAGAATGCGGGAGCAGGCTATTGAGTTGGATGATCAGCCATGATCATAATGAATGGCAGAGCAGGCTTGAAGGGCCAAATGGCCTAGTCCTGCTCCTATTTTCTATGTTTCTATATGGTACAACTTCAGCTATGGTGTACCGGTGGTAGAGGGAGTGAATGTTTAAGGTGATGGATGTGATGCTAATCAAACCGGCTTTGTCTTTGATGGTATTCAAGCTTCTTGAGTGTTTTTAGAGCTGCATTGATCCAGGAAAGAACATAAGAACACAAGAAATAGGAGCAGGAGTAGACCATAGGGCCTGTTGAGCCTGCTCCACCATTCAATATGATCATGGCTGATCTTGGGCTTCAACTCCACTTTCCCACTTGCACCCCAAATCTCTTGATTCTCCGAGAGATCAAAAATCTGTCCATCTCAGCCTTAATTATATTCAATGATGATGCATTCACAACCCTCTGGGGTAGAGAATTGCAAAGATTCACCACCTTTTTAGTGAAGAAATTTCTCCTCATCTCAATCCTAAATAATCAGCCCCTTTTTTCTGAAACTGTCTCCTTTTTCTAGATTCCCCAGTTGTCTCATTATCTACCCTCTCAAGCCCATTTGTAATCTTGAATGTTTTGATCAGATCACATTTCATTCTTCTAAATTCCTGAGAATATGGACCCAATTTACTCCGCCTCTTATCATAGGAGCATCTCATCTGAGGGAGCAATCTACTGAAAGTGCACTGCCTCTAATGTAAGTATATCCTTTCTTAAATATGGAGACCAAAGTGGCGCACACTATTCCAGGTGTGGTCTCACTAAAGCCGTGGGGGTATTGGAAGATTTATTTATTCTTGAATCCCAGTCCCCTAACAATAAAGGCCAACGTGTAACTTACTTTTCTAAATTATTGCTGGACCTGCATACTAACTTTTTGTGTCCCTTGTATGAGTACACCCAAGTTTCTCTTAACATCAACTTTTAGAAGTGTCACGCCTTTTAAAAAATGTACTGCTTTTCCATTATTACAACCAAAGTGAATCATATCACACTTCCCTATATTATGTACCATCTTGTTGCCCCCTCATTTAACCTGTCTATATTTCTTTGCAGCTTCTAGGAACATAAGAACATCGGAGCAGGAGTAGGCAATTTAGCTGATTGAGCCTGCTCCGCCATTCAATAAATCATGGCTGATCATCCACTTCAATGCCTTTTTCCCCCCTCAGTATTCCAATATCCCTTTATCACATTGGTATTTAGAAATCTGGCAATCTCTGCTTTAAACATACTCAATGACTGAGCTTCCACAACCCTCTAGGTTAGGAAATTCCAAAGATTCACAGCCCTCATAGGAAAGAGAGAGAGAGGAAGGGCAGGCGAGAGTAGGAGGGAGGGAGGGCGGGCGAGAGGGAGCGCACATGACAGAGAGGAACATGTGAGGGAGAGAGAGAGGAAGAGAGTGTGCATGTGAGAGAGTGTACATGTGACAGAGGGAGAGCGTGTGAGAAACAGAGAGCACATTTGAGAGAGAGTGTGCATGAGAGAGAGTCTGTGAGAGAGAGCAGATGGGTGAGATAGAGAGAGCGCATTTGCATGAGAAAGAGCACGGGAGCGCGTGGGAGAGGGGGAGGGAGCGCGTGGGAGAGGGGGAGGGAGCGCGTGGGAGAGGGGGAGGGCGCGAGTGGGAGAGGGGGAGGGCGCGCGTGGGAGAGGGGGAGGGAGCGCGTGGAAGAGCAAGAGCGCGCAACAGAGCAAGAGAGCGCATGCGAGAGAGAGAGCACGTGCGCGACTGGGAGTGAGAGAGAGAGAGAGGGCACGTGAGAGAGAGAGAGAGAGGGCACGTGAGAGAGAGAGAGAGAGAGGGCACGTGAGAGAGAGAGAGAGAGAGGGCACATGAGAGAGAGAGAGAGGGCACGTGAGAGAGAGGGAACGAGAGAGAGAGAGAGAGAGGGAACGAGAGAGAGAGAGAGAGAGGGCACGAAAGAGAGAGAGAGAGAGAGGGCAAGTGAGAGAGAGAGAGAGAGGGCACGTGAGAGAGAGAGAGGGCACCTGAGAGAGAGAGAGGGCACGTGAGAGAGAGAGAGGGCACGTGAGAGAGAGAGAGAGAGAGGGCACGTGAGAGAGAGAGAGGGCACGTGAGAGAGAGAGAGAGAGGGCACGTGAGAGAGAGAGAGAGAGGGCACGTGAGAGAGAGAGAGAGAGAGAGGGCACGTGAGAGAGAGAGAGGGCACGTGAGAGAGAGAGAGAGAGGGCGCGTGAGAGAGAGAGAGAGAGGGCACGTGAGAGAGAGAGAGAGAGGGCACGTGAGAGAGAGAGAGAGAGGGCACGTGAGAGAGAGAGAGAGAGAGGGCACGTGAGAGAGAGAGAGAGAGAGGGCACGTGAGAGAGAGAGAGGGCACGTGAGAGAGAGAGAGGGCACGTGAGAGAGAGAGAGGGCGCCTGAGAGAGAGAGAGAGGGCACGTGAGAGAGAGAGAGAGGGCACGTGAGAGAGAGAGAGAGGGCACGTGAGAGAGATAGAGAGGGCAAGTGAGAGAGAGGGCAAGTGAGAGAGAGAGAGAGGGCACGTGAGAGAGAGAGAGAGGGCACGTGAGAGAGAGAGAGAGGGCACGTGAGAGAGAGTGAGGGCACGTGAGAGAGAGAGAGAGGGCACGTGAGAGAGAGAGAGAGGGCACGTGAGAGAGAGAGAGGGCACGTGAGAGAGAGGGCACGTGAGAGAGAGGGCGCGTGAGAGAGAGAGAGAGGGCACGTGAGAGAGAGAGAGAGAGGGCACGTGAGAGAGAGAGAGAGGGCACGTGAGAGAGAGAGAGAGGGCACGTGAGAGAGAGAGAGAGGGCACGTGAGAGAGAGAGAGAGGGCACGTGAGAGAGAGAGAGAGGGCGCGGGAGAGAGAGAGAGAGGGCACGTGAGAGAGAGTGAGGGCACGTGAGAGAGAGAGAGAGGGCACGTGAGAGAGAGAGAGAGGGCACGTGAGAGAGAGAGAGGGCACGTGAGAGAGAGGGCGCGTGAGAGAGGGCGCGTGAGAGAGAGAGAGGGCACGTGAGAGAGAGAGAGAGAGGGCACGTGAGAGAGAGAGAGAGAGGGCACGTGAGAGAGAGAGAGAGAGAGGGCACGTGAGAGAGAGAGAGAGGGCACGTGAGAGAGAGAGAGAGGGCACGTGAGAGAGAGAGAGAGAGAGGGCACGTGAGAGAGAGAGAGAGGGCACGTGAGAGAGAGAGAGAGAGAGGGCACGTGAGAGAGAGAGAGAGAGGGCACGTGAGAGAGAGAGAGAGGGCACGTGAGAGAGAGAGAGAGAGGGCACGTGAGAGAGAGAGAGGGCACGTGAGAGAGAGGGCACGTGAGAGAGAGGGCACGTGAGAGAGAGGGCACGTGAGAGACAGGGCACGTGAGAGAGAGGGCACGTGAGAGAGAGGGCACGTGAGAGAGAGGGCACGTGAGAGAGAGAGAGAGAGAGGGCGCGTAAGAGAGAGAGAGAGAGGGCGTGTAAGAGAGAGAGAGAGAGAGAGGGCGTGTAAGAGAGAGAGAGAGAGAGAGGGCGTGTAAGAGAGAGAGAGAGAGAGAGGGCGTGTAAGAGAGAGAGAGAGAGAGGGCGTGTAAGAGAGAGAGAGAGAGAGGGCGCGTAAGAGAGAGAGAGAGAGAGAGGGCGCGTAAGAGAGAGAGAGAGGGCGCGTAAGAGAGAGAGAGAGGGCGCGTAAGAGAGAGAGAGAGAGAGGGCGCGTAAGAGAGAGAGAGAGAGAGAGAGGGCGCGTAAGAGAGAGAGGGCGCGTGAGAGAGAGAGGGCGCGTGAGAGAGAGAGGGGGCGCGTGAGAGAGAGAGAGAGGGCGCGTGAGAGAGAGAGAGAGAGGGCGCGTGAGAGAGAGAGAGAGAGGGCGCGTGAGAGAGAGAGAGAGAGAGAGGGCGCGTGAGAGAGAGAGAGAGAGAGAGAGAGAGGGCGCGTGAGAGAGAGAGAGAGAGAGAGAGGGCGCGTGAGAGAGAGAGAGAGAGAGAGGGCGCGTGTGAGAGAGAGAGAGAGAGAGAAAGGGCGCGTGAGAGAGAGAGAGGGCGCGTGAGAGAGAGAGAGGGCGCGTGAGAGAGAGAGAGAGAGAGAGGGCGCGTGAGAGAGAGAGAGAGAGGGCGCGTGAGAGAGAGAGAGAGAGGGGCGCGTGAGAGAGAGAGAGAGAGAGAGGGCGCGTGAGAGAGAGAGAGAGAGAGAGAGAGGGCGCGTGAGAGAGAGAGAGAGAGAGAGGGCGCGTGAGAGAGAGAGGGCGCGTGAGAGAGAGAGGGCGCGTGAGAGAGAGAGAGAGAGAGAGGGCGCGTGAGAGAGAGAGAGAGAGAGAGAGGGCGCGTGAGAGAGAGAGAGAGAGAGGGGGCGCGTGAGAGAGAGAGAGAGAGGGCGCGTGAGAGAGAGAGAGAGAGAGAGGGCGCGTGAGAGAGAGAGAGAGAGGGCGCGTGAGAGAGAGAGAGGGCGCGTGAGAGAGAGAGAGGGCGCGTGAGAGAGAGAGAGAGAGAGGGCGCGTGAGAGAGAGAGAGAGAGAGGGCGCGTGAGAGAGAGAGAGAGAGAGGGCGCGTGAGAGAGAGAGAGAGAGAGGGCGCGTGAGAGAGAGAGAGAGAGAGGGCGCGTGAGAGAGAGAGAGAGAGGGCGCGTGAGAGAGAGAGAGAGAGAGGGCGCGTGAGAGAGAGAGAGAGGGCGCGTGAGAGAGAGGGCACGTGAGAGAGAGAGAGGGCACGTGAGAGAGAGAGAGAGAGGGCGCGTGAGAGAGAGAGAGAGAGAGGTCGCGTGAGAGAGAGAGAGGGCGCGTGAGAGAGAGAGAGGGCGCGTGAGAGAGAGAGAGAGAGAGAGAGGGCGCGTGAGAGAGAGAGAGAGAGAGGGCATGTGAGAGAGAGAGAGAGGGCATGTGAGAGAGAGAGAGAGGGCGCGTGAGAGAGAGAGAGAGGGCGCGTGAGAGAGAGAGAGAGAGGGCGCGTGAGAGAGG